>NC_071112.1:317500-495000 GCF_024256425.1 Clarias gariepinus | reverse complement strand
AAAACGCCTGATCCGTGTGGACGAAACGGCAATACGATAAAAAATGTCTTCGTATACAGCGAAACGCGTCTCCGTGTGGACAGGCCCTGACTCTCTTTCTCAGCAGGCAGGCGGTGTGTGTGTGTGTGTGTGTGTGTGTGTGAGTGAACTGGCACGGTGTCAAATTACACGCGTGCACACACATAACGACAGACCCAAACACACACACACACACACACACACACTCGGCATCTGCGCGCATAAACAAAAACACTTATCTGTCAGGATTTATTTTTACTTTTTTTTTAAAGATAAAGTACAGGTTGATTTTGTTTAATTTTTTACTTTATATTTTGTATTCATTATTTTTATGTATTTATTTTTTTGGTCTGTAGAACGATTAATTTGAGTTTCTATTATTTCTAATGAGAAAATTTAATTTGGTTTACGAATGTTTTGGAATACGAGCCCACTTCCAGAACGAATTATGCTCGTAATCCAAGGTTCCACTGTAAAGACGTCCGTGCATCAGTCTAGTGTGTGAGGTGAGAGCAACTACATTAGAGCATACAGAGGCTTGCGTAAGTATTCACTCCCCTTGACAGATTTTATACACTTTGGAAAGCTACAAAAGGGAAAGGAGGAGTAATAAGTAAAAACATAAAGGTTCTGCAAACATAAAGGCTGAGTGTGTATCTAATTTCACATACACACACACACACACACACACACACACACATCTCCATGTACATAAGATATATTATTTGTTAGTTTAGCAACAGATATAAGAGCAGTGTGTGTGTGTGTGTGTGTGTGTGTGTGTGTGTGTGTACTCTCTGAGCAGTTTATATTAAGTGAGTGCGGTACCAGGTCCTGTAAAGACACACACACAGAGCAGAAACCTGGCCTTTAGTATATGACTTTTCACACAGGCGGCTGAAATTATATTATGCCGCCTATAATATGAAATAATATTTGTTTAATTGCATATGTGACAAAATAAAAAAGCTTAATTTAATCAACATGTTGGGGGCAGTGGTGGCTCAGAGGGTTAAGACACTGAGTTACTGATCGGAAGATCGGTGGTTCGATCCCCAGCTCCACCAGGTTGCCACTGTTGGGCCCTTGAGCGCGGCCCTTAACCCTGTCTGGACCAGGGGCGCTGTATCATGACTGACCCCAGTTACAATGTTGGGATACATGAAGAAGGAATTTCACTGTGTTGTGATGTATATGTGACAAATAAAGGCTTAACTTAAAGGTGTGCTAGTTTCATCTCACTCAGCAACAGGATCAAGTCTCATGTGTGTGTGTGTTTGTGTGTGTGTGTGTCTGTTAGTGCCATGGTTCTTGAGTGTGGTCTGGGTGTTTCAGGGATCCTGGATCTTTTTTATATATTTATTTACACACATTAATGGAAATCATCACACAGTGTAACAGTAAGATTATTATATCTGAAGTTCTTATAACAGAATCAATTAAAAACAAGCAGAAATATAAACTATAAATTAATTTAGTGTAAGTGAAGCGGGGATTTTAGTGCATTACATTTAGTCTTATTTACTGTAAGACTAAAGATTAAAGACTGAAGAGGGACAACCCATGTGAGATGTAATAAGAGTTTATCAGAGGGACAACCCACGTTAGATGTTTTGGAGATAAAGTCAGAGAGGCCAGATTGAGGTGGTTTGGACATGTTTAGAGGAGAGATGGTGAATATATCGGTAGAAGGATGCTGAGGTTGGAACTGCCAGGCAGGAGGTCTAGAGGAAGACCAAAGAGGAGATTTATGGATGCAGTGAGAGAGGACATGAAGTTAGTTGGTGTGAGAGAAGAGGATGCAGAGGATAGGGTTAGATGGAGGCAGATGATTCGACCCCTGATAGGGAACAGCCGAAAGACAAAGAGGAAGACATTTAGTCTTATTTAAAGGTTTGTTGTTAGTCTTTAAGGTCCTCCCTTCGAGGGGTGGCCACAGAGGACCAACTGATCTGCAGAAGATCTTGGCACAGGTTTTGCTCCGCCCCTTCCTGAAACAAACCTCCCATTTTACCCAGGCTTGGGATCACCACTGCATCTGGCTGGAACCCAACTCAGGCCTTCTACACGGGAGATGAGAAACCTGCGGCTGAGCCACCAGTGTCCCTTTAGTCCTATTTCACGTTAAGAGGTGCTAATGTATTTACTGTTCATGCAGCGAGCAACCTGAGGTCACTTCCCAAACTCTGTGTTGAGGAGACAGTCCTGTGTTCCACAGGAGGAGTTCTGATTCTAACACCAGTTATAAGACAGAGAATGATAAGAACTCTGATCCTGAGAGTTTTACTGATTCTGAGACCAATTCTGACGCTCACACTGATCCTCTGATCCTGAGATGGAAATTCTGCTTTGGGTTTCACATTGCATCGTTTGAAAGATCTGACACATCTGCATATCCACACTATACAATTCTACAGTTTGTGAGACATGTAAAAACACACACACACACACACACACACACACACACACAGCTTCAGTGTGTATTCCCGTTCCTTGGGGCTAAATCCTAACAGTCAGGTGGTGAGACCAAAAACCATCTGCTAATGTTGTATTAGTCTGTAATTAGTTACCAGTTTTACCACCAAACACGGCAAGTAAACTGGATCAGAGTTTAATGTAGCTTTAAGGTTCATGTCGCAACATTAATCCTAAAGTTTCACAATGTTTCAGTAAGACAACTTAATGCAGTAAGTGTGTGTGTGTGTGTGTGTATGTGTGTGTGGGTGTGTTGGTGGGGGGGCGCAGGACTGACAGATGAGAAAACTCATCATCAGATGCAAGAGAGAACATGCAAACCAGATTCCAGCTCGGGCAAGATTTATGGGCACGACGCTACAGCGAGCCAGCCTCCTCACACACACACACACACACACCTACACACACACACCTACACACACACACCTACACACACACACCTACACACACACACACACACCACGCTGAACTTATCCAAAATCACAACATTACAGACGGCTGCAGTGACATTACTGTACGTTACTGTACGATCTAAACACACGGGGAAATCTTCAGGGTTTTTTAAATAAAATCAGTTTTTTTTAATAGATTTTTATGGATTATAAACACAAGTCTACTCCCCTCTGCCTCCACAGTAACCTGAGCTCCGGGATCTGACGACTTCTTGTTTTCAGTCTAAAACAAAGTTTGGGAAACGTCCTGTTTTTGCAGTAAACTTTAATATTTCGTGTCAGCTCGGTCGAGGTGTGAGCTCTCTTTCAAAAACTGATACGAGCTTTTTTTTTTTTCTTTTTTCTTTTTTTACAGAACTCAGTCGTGTGCCCGAGCCTGTCCTGACACACCCAGGATTTCTCACCAACACATAAACAGACACTTATAGACATGATGCTGCCTAATTATGTGCATGAATCGTCTGCTTACCGCTGACTCACACACAGTCTGGTCCTCACGGTCACGCCGATGCCACACGAGCGACTGCACTCTCCATACGGCCCCCATTCGGCCCAGTAATCAGCACCCGGCATCTAAAACACGCCGCAGGAACAACAGGGTTAATCTGTGCGTTAACAACTCGAAAGCAAACTGTAGATAAATCTAAACAAACAAATAAAATATAGATTCATTTTACACATACATGGCAATACTCATTACATTTCTTTTCCCCAAAGATAATAGAATGAGAGAGTTAAAATGTAAATGATTTGGCTACCGGCTCAGACACAAGCCAGAACACAGCGTGCACTGATTTGAGTCGTAACTACACCTGTTAAAGACCTGAACAAGATTAACTGCATGTCACACCCGACGCCAGAACATTCGAAATATACATATGACTTTAAATAAAGGCTGATTAAGTTAGAATCTTCTGCTGTGACTCTCACTAGTTTATCGCTTCTGATACGTCACGTCACTCACCATGAGCACCGGAGCCAGGAGCATCTGCATGGAGGTCACGGCCAACAGCAGCTTCATCTCTTTACTGCAGAAGAACGACAATGTTGTTAAACATTAATATAAACGTCAAGACCAAAACCTTCATACGAAAAGCTGAGCACCAGTTTACCTGTTTTTTTGTTCACAGCTGCTTAATTTCTCATACAGACACAAATCCTGCAGCAAATAAAAACAGATTCGAGCATTAGTTAGTTTTAATTTGGACTCACAAGACAGACATTTCAGACATCTCTCGGGTCTTTTACAGAACAGGTTTTAGACTGACCCTGTCCATATACATCCAGTTTAGTTCCAATACAGCTTTTTTTGCCATGAAGCATTAAACCCTGGACATCGTCACATGCACGGGTCATACAGTACGTGGAACAAACCATAACTGGACAGTGAGTGAGCAGACCGGACCTCAGGCCTGAACAAGGTCATAAGAATCAAAGACTCCTTAAAACATCTTCAGTAACTAGTCCAGAAGATACACTGATTCTTGGATGTGTACGTGTTCAGGGAATCCGTGTGGGATCGTCAACAACAGCAGCATGAGCGTCACTAATACAGAAGAGCCAAGCAGAAGGAGAACATCTAGAAGCATGTAGGCGGAGATGCCTCCAAACCACGTGCACCTACAGTATCTGATAAACAGTTCATTGAGGTGGCTGTTGTGTGAGTCTGTAGCCCGTGGTGACGTCCTGCCTCCCTGACGTACGTTACAATATCAACCAGCGGCTCTCAGGGCAAACGCAAAAGAATCGCTTAACTGAGAGAGTTACATCCAGGGCACCTTTTAGCCCCTCCTGTAGCACCAAACTTTAACAAGCGTACTTGGTTAGATGCCACCACAAGCCACAAGAACATCTTAGATACAGAACATCATGGTTCATCTCAGGGAACTACACTGATCCACTGTAGAACTAAAACACATTATTGTGTCGTTTCCCCCTGCCCCTGTCCCCGGGGCAGATCCAGCTCTTTGGGGTTCGAGTCTGGAAGATGAATCAACAACCTCTATCTCTTGGTCATCTGAACTTTCTCAGCAGTTTGTGTTACACACCGCACTCAACAACACTGTTCTTGTAAGAATGCTCCCGAACAGATGACCTTCATGTCTTAAAATAACAACCGACTGTTGCGGCTGTTGTTGTTACTTAATGACCTGATGCCAAACATAAGTTTGTAAAAATCCAGGATTCGTATACAACGTAGTAAATAAATCACAAGACAAAAAACTCTGAATTAAAAGGGGTGTACAAACTTTTGACTGGTCCTGTGTATTTGAAGGATAAACATTATTCAACTGTCTTGACATCTGGTGGATGTGAGGAGCACAGCGTGTGATCCAGGCCGCGGTGCGAGTCCCTGTGACCTGTGGACGGGTCGGTTCCTCCTGGACGTCCTCAAATCAAACCTACAGATGGTCAAAAGTCCTCCATCCTGTTGGAGCTTCAAGGAAACAAACACTTCCTCTCTCACTGTCTATTATTACTTGTCTTTATTGCTTTGACGTCCTGAACACAAATTCCTTTGATGATCAGTTTGATATAAACCGGTGACTCGCGCTGCAGCAAAACTACTTCCAGTTTTTCTCTTTTAAAAAAAACTAATCAACACCTTCTGACACATTTAAAGTTTAAACTGATTTTGTTACGATTGAACTGAAAAGTTACTGTTGAATATTATAAACTTATTCCAGATGTCTTTTGTTAAATCAGGACCTGGTTTGTTTTTATGATGCCACAGTATGAGGACGACACGCCCAGTAATAATAAAGGCGACCCGTCCTCCGTCTGCGACCTGCAGCCCCGTGGAGAAGCACATTTTCATACCAACGGTCAATCGAGTTTGGCACCACATTAGTCAGGAATCTGTAGAAATCCAAAACACACAACCGCAGCCAAAGTACACACTGATTCAGAGAGAAAAAAGGGAAACTTGTGGAGGACAGCCCGGGGCGGTACCCAAGCCACCGCTGCCAGTGTGTGCATGCTCATGCCTGTCAGCTTTCATCTGCATGTGTACTGCAAATAATTAATATCAGCGCCTGGAAGATACGAAGTTTGGGATTTAAAAACGTTGACTGTTTAGTGATTATAGAACCCATGAGGTGTTGAGATCAGAGCTGGAGGAAAGTCCACGCTGTGTTTAATGAGGGTGTGTGTTCAAGACTATTAGATCAGCTCTGAGTCTCAGACCCAGAAAGTATCCAAACACACACACACACACACACACACACCATTAGTTCACCTGATATCTAATGGAACGCGCTGTACTCGGTGTTTTCCTGAATTCCGCCTGCACACACACCCACTGACACTCCAACACAAACCAGAAGCATTAAGTGTCTCCTGTGAGAGTCTCAATCAGACCAGACGACGCTGAAAAATACCAGGATGCAGCGTGAAGGGTGTGGTGGAGGATGTAGTGCAAAAGTTTATATACCCTCAGGACAACAAAAGTAGATCAGGAACCTTGTGATTGTTTTTATATTTATATTTATATTTATATCACTATCTGTCACGTCTAAACATAAACAGAGCACTTAATATAGATTACTAATGTTCAAAAGTTTTCACCCCGTCCCCTTTTCTTGGTTAGTGATATAAATAGTCTCTAATAACTCGTCCACTCGTTATAATCGTCTCCGCCCTCTTTTGTGTCTCAGGTCCTTTTGAGCTCCAACATTCAGCCGGGATTCGTTTTTATGTCTCTGGGGGAAACTCTTTCACATTAACTTTATAATCTACATATCAGTTCTATCTCTGTTTCATACCTTCTTACAAAGTAATGCTGGAGGTCATTAAAAACAACAACAACAACAACAACAACAACAACAAACAAAAAGAACCTAAACGTTCACGTCTGTAGATTAAAACATCTGCATCATCTGTAACAAACACATTTCAGCTGAACCGTGAGAAAGTAAACACACACACACACGTTACTGTGTCCAGTACTCCAGTGAGGGTCAGAAATATGTGAACGCTGTTAGAGTTAATAAGGAATCACATGGAGTTTAATACAAACTTTAATAACTTTAACTGTTTAAAACTTTATAGATTAAATGATCAGTTTATAGAAATGTACAACTTTAAACCTCCAGTATAACACACACACACACACACACACACACACACTAATGTATTAATGAGATCTGTTCTACAGTAATATATTTATAAACACACACACACACACACACACACACACACACACACACTAATGTATTAATGAGATCTGTTCTACAGTAATATATTTATAAACACACACACACACACACACACACACCCACACACACACACACATGTTTATTTAGTCTGTAGTTTAAACACTGAAGATCTAAAATAAAGGAAATGAAACTAAAGACACATGAGAGACTCTGAGACTTACAGCTCCTCTGTCCCGCTCTGTCCCGCTCTGTCCCCGGTGTGTGTGTGTGTGTGTGTGTGTGTGTGGTCAGTCCTCCCCGGTCTCCGGCTGCAGTGGGACTGGACCTCACCTCCTCCTGACTCGGAGCTGCTCCTAAACCCGGGATGTAGCGCGCGCGCTCCGTACACACACAGTGGGCGGGGCTTCGGGGATTTAACACACACACGCGCACGCACACGCGCGCGCTCCGGTCACACAATAGTGATGAGACAATAAAGAGAATAAAGTTTTTCCTTAAACATCATAAACAAAGTGAGACTTCTAGAGATATGATACTCAGGGGTACACATACTTTTGGACATTTATTTGTATATAATTTTTGTGAACTGCTGACAATATTTCTCCTAAATTCAAACTCTATCTGTTGTTATTTAGAGTGTATATTTAAAGCAAGTGACGTCATCACAACACATCAGAACAACCCAAGATCATGCAGAACTTTAATAATTCAAATAAAACAAAATAAAAACAATCTGTAAACAAATACATGGAGTTTGCTTGTTTTCTCCCCGTGCTCGGTGGGTTTCCTCCTGGTACTCCAGTTTCCTCCCACAGGTCTAAGACACGCTGGTTAGGTTGATTTAGTTCCCAAATTGCCCATAGTGTGTGTGTGTGTGTGTGTGTGTGTGTGTGTGTGCCCTGCGATGGATTGGCACCCTGTCCAGGGTGTACCCCACCTCGTGCCCTGAGTCTCCTGGGATAGGCTCCGCCCCCGTGACCCTGAGTACAGGATAAAGCGGTACAGAAGATGAGTGAGAGAGTGTAAACAAATAAGCTTTGACTAAATAACATTAATAAATCAGTATTTGGTGGAATAATAACCCCAATCTGGAGTTCCAGTGTTTTGTCTCTCCACCAGTTCTTCACGTTGGGTGACTTTATATCAGTGTTTATGCAAAAAAGCAAACAGCTCAGCTTTACTTGATGGTTTGCATGCTTATTGTGGTCTCTTTTTTTTTTCTTACAGTGCGTATACTGTATATATTTACACACAGTCACAGTCACGTCTTTGCTCCAACTCGGAGTCATTAGAGGAAGAATATGATGCATGTGATGTCAAACACAAAACAAAAGCCAACACAGCTTGTTAAAAAAATAGTTCATAAGAGTCATAAAGAAAAATTGTCAAACTGTCATGAGATGCACCATGGGAAATCCGCATTCATTCATCGAGAATATCTTAATTTGTAATATTCCAAACCTAAAATACAAACCTTTTCTATTATTTCCAAAAAAAACAAAAAAAACACCATCATCACTTTCACCTGGGTTTCATTAAACGAGTAACTGAAACTCTATCACTCACTCTTTACAACAGACACCCGAACCCCAACCTACAGACTGAGGAACTGTACAATACATTCATACTGTACATGAAACCACCGAAGCCCCAATGGATCCCACAGAAAGGAAAATATTACCATGTTTCCAAAAGTAGCTCCCTAATTTCACGGTTGTGCCAACTTTAGCTGCGTTTAGGAGAAAAAAAGTGAAAAATATACGCTTGTAGCTGCACTGAGCCACTTGAGGTTAAGTCACACCAACAGCATGTGTGCTGTGCTCCAGCTGTGAGTTTAGCAGGTCTGATGATGGAAAGGTGGATCTGTGTCTGCCTCTGGGAGTCTCTTTTCTGTGCAACGATAAAAAATATCACAAGTCAGATGAAAAGGCAGGATGAAGCTTATCGGTCCCCCGAGTTTATCTTCCATTAACTGGCTTGCAGGGAAAAAATCTATCTGAACATATGATTCTCGCTCACTATATACATTTCACATGTAGAGGTCAGTTAAAGGGTCAGTGGGGGGAAATCGTGCTGCATTTCTAATGGGTTTTGAACTACCATACATGGGATGTTTCACTGTAACTCTTCCATTTCTCAGGCATTAAACGATGCGTGTGCAAGTTTCATGATGACCGTTTTCATCTGATAATCCTCCTCTAATTTCGCCGCAGACGTCATGCTGTGTGCACGAAAACACGAGTCTCACAAATGGGAAACATGTGTGAACCATCACCACTAATAATTGATTCATTGGGTCTAAAAGTAAAGAAAAAAATCTGATTCCTTTCTGTATAATCCACTTTAAAACAATCAGAAAAGACGTTCACATCGTCACAGCATTCACACGCACTTAAAAGAACACAGAGCCCATCACAATAGAGTCAGTGTTGCTGCTCGTCCAGCTCCACACGGTGAGAACTAATAGGTTCAGAGAGACGGGCAAACTGCCAGCTTCATTCAGGTTACACAGAACACCGACGCTCCAGTATTCATCAGAGTTCTCGTATTGTTCCTGCAGTCTGCCAGGCCCTTACAGTAAATAAATAACGGTGAGTCAGACTTCATCGCTCGTGGTACACTACAGGAGGACTGCTAACACTGAGGCTTTTTATCAGACTGACCGTCACACACTTACTGCTCAGAGTCCAGGATGCTCATTAAAACATTATTCATTTTAAATTAAGTGTGAATTTTCTGTACAGTTACAGGAGATTTCTATTATACTCACCTCAACCTGTTACAGAAGACACTGAAGCGAGGGGAAAAGAAATGTGCTCAAAGAGCTTCTCCTTTATTCAAGAACTTTAAAGGTGGTTATAAACCATTTACAAAAACAATCATGATACTGTTCTGTAGGAAAAGAATGCTGAAATTAACGAGGGCTGAGAGGTAATAGTACAGGGTGTCACAAACATCTCAATACATCAGGGAAATAAACAGACACACAGAGGCGGGAATCAAACCCTCACCACCACTGTGATGCCAGAAATTAACACCTTTTAGCAAAATGTCTTCCATAATCTTATATACATATATATTTTTTAGACAGCCTGTAAGAAAGGCTTGGACAAGATCATATTAAAATAATTTTCATGGCTGGATTTTAAAAAATGCATCTAAAGTACACACACACAGAGTAGAAGAGACTCCATGTGTGATTACAAAGAAACATTTTGTAAAGTTATATTTTGCTAAAATTGTTTCGCTGGAGACTTTTGTGACGCCCCGTATAAACACAAACAAATCAACAACACAGAGACAAAAACAATGACATTTCCACAAACTTTGGTGAAGGTTACTCCGAGCACTGCACGTATAATACATTCCAAAAATGATGCTCTCAGGAGCCGAGAGCAGAACAGTAGCCTCTACCTTTTTAATTAACACAACCTGCAGCGATAAGTCACTATAATCTTAACTAACACACACGGTTGGACTGTGCCAGTGTTCAACTCCATACCATTAATCTAAACACACTACAGATGGGGGAAAAAAAAAGAACAAACAAACAAGTGTTCAGTACCAACCACTTAGTCAAAATCACTAACAAATTACAGATCACTGAAGTAATGCTTTGTACACGTACATAGAAAATCTAGAGTCTGTTGCACGTTCGGATCCAAATACGGTTCCGTTTAATACAAACGCAGTGTAGAGTCCGTCAGCAACCCAGAAGCAAGCCATGCATTTATTTATTTTCCCTTATCCAGTTATTAGAAAACATTCGTTCGTGTAAGTTAAATAGGACTTTTCTTTTGGTAATTAACCATTTTGCTAAAATCATCCCCATTTCACATTGTCTTTCTCTCTCCTAAACAACTGCTACACGTTTACCACAAATGCCAGTGTCAGTATTTCGGGTCATTGAAGAGATGCTGCATTTAGCAAAAATAAAAAATAAAATTATATTATGGGAGGAATGAATTAAATGAGGTCCCACTCCAAACTTAAGGAAAATAATAATAATCTTATTCAAGTCACAGGCGTCACCGAGGACTCGGTGCAGTGGGGAAAGTGTCTCCTCTCCCCCCCGTTCCTGCTGTTGTTCAGGTCCTCTGTGGGACGACCAGAGTGTGAAGCGATGTTGTAGGACAGCACGGTCTCTTTGTGCTATATGTAGAACTGGTGCACGGCTAACTGGTCCATGAACGGGCGCACCAGGTTGTCTGTGGCGAAATAGAAGATCAATCCGAAGGTAATGGAGATGGGAAGGGCTGGGAGGGCTTTCTTAAAGATGGCCAAGAGCAAGAGTGTGAGACACAAACCCTGCAAATACGAAGAAAAACATAAATCATTCTCATCTGATGTTAAATGCAAAACACAGAAATGAAAAAAAAAAGGTTACCAAATAGATGTAAATAAAAAGAGAAACCGCTAGGGAAGGAAATAGATCAGTACACATACTGTCTCGTGTAAAAGTACTAATATAGAATTGAAGTAATGGAGAGCAATATTGAGCAAGCAACAAGAGCAACATTTCATACAAACTTAATTCTTTTGATTGTGTAAAGCTGCTTTGTGATGATGTAAATCGTTAAAAGCGCTATACAAATAAATTGAAGCAATAGTGAAAATATCTGAACGTGACTGAGGTGTTCCTTGATGCCCAGGCGCGCCCTACCCTGCTGTTAAATCAGTGCTTCGGTTTAAACCCCCGGGGTTCTGCCTGTACAGACTGCATTTGCTGTTACAAAAGAATAAACCAAATAAGACCAGAGAGCGGACTACACAAGGTCCTTAAAGATAAGTTATTAAAACAAACTTCTACTAAAATGCTGGAAAGGTCTGAGAGATGAGAATGAACTGATACTGCATTATTATTTACTTTAGGACTACGCCGCCAATACTTTCGCTCATCCGAAAACTGGGTGATTTGCCACTATAGGTGACGGCTCCAAGTTAAATCTGTGTGTAAATATCCGGAGATAAAACCATCTGTTGTTTCATTCGTCGTTTGAACTCAACCTCATTTGTCTCTAGTGCAAGGGGGGTGGGGGGTGGGGGTGGGGGTGCTGAGGACCAATAGTTTTGGACAGGATGTGTAGACTACAACAACTGTTAAAGACACTGCAGAGATCAGAGTTGATTGTCCTGCCCATGAGCCACCCCAGTCACTGAGTGCACGTGTGTGTGTGTGTGTGTGTGTGTGTGTGTGTGTGTTCTCCTTCAAAGTCGAGGGTTAATCTTCCCTTTGTGCTGATTCGTTTGTTTGCTATTACTCATCATCTACGTGCCTTACTGTAAAGTCTATTCATCACTCCGTCTAAACATGGACCCGGGACAAACTTATGATTCAATCCGCTTGGATAAATATGCTGGAATTAATCCATTACTAACTGACGTCAGGTCTTTCGATCTGCTTGGATACACTATTGATTATGTCATTCAGAGCAAGCAACACATCTGGAAACTGGAATGTTTCTTTCTTTCTATATTTCTTCCTATTCAATCATATATTTTTAGATATTTTTAATTAAACTTCATTAATCTTCAGTAACCGCTGTGTGTCAGAGTGGAAACACCTCTGAGTATAAATACTTACACATCACTGTGTGCACATGTACTGTACATTATTCACATCTAACAACAATTTACAGTAGCCGCTCCACATGTTTGCTTGTTTTTGGGAGTTGGCAGGAAACCTGAGCACCTGGAGGAACCTCGGAGGTCATGTGACTCTATAGACAGACAGTAAGCCAAGCTCAGGCTTGAACCAGACCGTCGAGTTGTGAGGAAGACGTCCTGCTTCACCACCAGTACACAACAATAATAATAACAATGCAGATGTGCGGGTGGATTCCTTACAATAAGAATGGCCACAAAGCAGGCTAGCGTTGTGTTCCAGTCCCCGCTGGCTGTAGCTGAAGCCTTTCCCACCAGCATACTGTAGAAGATGAAGTCACCAAGTCCTAGCTTTACACCCCCTGGAGGAATAAAAACATACATCTTAACTCTCTTACAGTTCACTCAATTCATAATAAAGAAAGGGGAATAGAACAGATTTATTATAATTCATAATAAATCTGTTCTATCAGATTTATATAATTATAAATGAGGAGCTTCTAATGCACACAAGTAAAAAGTATTAGAGGAGCAGGGCTGATGATAAAACGCTTTAATACAGATGTGTGTTTATAATCAAGGCATTAAAGCACCGCTGTATGGATCAGAGCCAAGTCCCACAGCTGGGGCAGTTAAAGCTGAAACAGAGGAGCTGTTCCCCCATTGCATCCTGAAGTGATGAACGGTCTGATCCAGACACAGGGAGTTTAACCTGTAGAGCGAGCACAAGCCTTGGTGCACGTATATGTGTATATATATTTTTTCTACAGATAAAAAGTACTACAGATTATATTGATGTTCATAAGGTTTAACATAAATGTGGGTTGCCAGATGTTTATAAGGTGGTTCAGCTGCACAACCTGAGGTTTCCAAGTAGCGTTATTCAAAGAACGTTTGGGAAAATTTCTCTGAAGTTCAAAACCAATTTTGAGTAAGATTAAAAGTATAAGCACCCCTGGCTTCACTTTGGTAAGCACGTCACTGTTACCGTGTCTGATTCAGTGAGTTTGGCTAAAGCTCATGTTATACATACAGTATATTTAAATAAAAAGAACAGACGCATGAATTAAAGCTATATTAAAACACACTCCGACGTATTTTGTATTTGTTTAAAGATAGGCAGTTCCTATAAGACACTGTTTCCTTAAAATATTGTTTAAATTTAAATTATTTGTTAAATATAATTTTTAGTTTAAAGTCTTGCATAATTACATTTTATTTAGCATTTAACATTTCCTCTATCTACACCATGTGCCATTAACACCTACATTCGGGTCCTTATACCAGTATATCAGAGTTAGGGCGTGGTGGAGCCCTGGGCCGTGGGTACTCACTCTCCTCGTCATCATCTGGGGGAGGTGGGCGCGCTGACGCCATCTGCTGGATCTGACGCCGTGATTCCTCGGTGGACTGCAGCGGGCCGAGACGATGCTCCTGTTGGTCGACCCAGTCAGGCGTGAAACCCCCTTCGTCCTCCGGCTGAGCCACTGGAGCTGTCGCAACTACAGAAGACATCAAGAGGCCTTAAAGTGAGGTCAAAGGTTAGCGCAGGGAAGAAAGTGTCAAATGTTATTCGGAAACCTTGAATACCAATTGATATTTAACAAAAATACATTTTCTGTTGCTGATGTCCCAGAGACAAACCTCCGGCCAAAACACGGCACGCGACCCCCTCTCAGCCTCTGAAGCCATCATCTTTAAAACTTACCGAGGTCCTCTTGTTTAGGAGCGGCTTCTGACGAATTATTCCTCGTCTCTGCGGTGTCCGCCATCCCGACCAGCCACACCATAGTCGCTGGGAAACACAAAGAGCAGCGTTAGTAAAACTGTACATGTGCTAATTAATGAAAAGCAGAGCTAGAACTAGGAACAGTGAATTATTCAAGTGTTAGTATTTTACAAGAGTAGATGAGTCCCGGGAACATCGGTTCGTTCCTTTCTTGAGCCGTTTCAACCAGGATCCGAAGGGGTCCTTTAGGGCACAACACGGCCAACAGGTCTGTCAGGGAAAAGCAAGAAACAAACAGTCAGTGAGTCAGATCATCTCCAGACATGAGCATGAACTCTGGGTCACTGCAAACACTAATAATTATATTTTACTGAAATTATCTTTGGTTTATTCGTACATTCTCTTACTGCTGCTGGTCTCAGAGATACCAAGCAAAAGTTTGTTGTAGCACTACAATGACAAAGTCTCTTTATCTTTAAAAGACACACTTAATCAATTTTAACGTCCCTCTAACAAAAAAAAATCTTAAGTAACACAATATAGTGGGACAGTGAACAGTGTTTTATTTTTTCTGGATCCCCATATTAGTCCGACTATGACTATCATACAGTTTACTCCTCAGCTACATACTACATACTGAGGATTATGATCATGTATGTGTAATCTGAATACATTTCCATAGAGTTAATGCTTTACTCATTTAAACCAACATAGTTACAGAGAGTAAATGAAGCATGACTGAGGACATTTCACTGTGATCCACCCGAGCGAGGTGCTTTTGTCAACACCTGAGCTGAAAAGTGCTATGGAACAGACTAAACACTGCACATGTGTAAAACAGCCTAAATCAGCCTCCCGGGACCCCGAGTCCTTATATGTGAACATTACTTTTTGGGTTCGATGCACCTTATTCTTCACTCCGTCTAACTCGGACCTGTTGTCCTCATTAGGACACACTTTATAGCCTCATAATACACTAATTAGTAAAAACACAAGAGTGTGTCAAACTCAGTTTTAAAAGACAATACTTAGATTTTATACCAAGGTCCTACTAATCCCAAATATACAGGAAAAATAAAACATGCACGCAAAATAAAAACTTAAGAGGTTCTTAAGAGGTTTAAACCTGAACCAGACAACTGATTTAGGTATTTGAGTTTAGGATGAGGCGGTCCTCACACAGGGAAAGCCAGAGCTGAACTCGTGTGAAAGTGCCACAGCACATCTATTTGTGTCTTATTGAAAACACTCCTAAAATAAACGTTTTTATCCGTGAAGATAACATTGTAGAAATGTTGACGGTGTAATTTATTACATGGGAGGGACGATCTTACAGGAAATTTGGTTCTGTTGATGAAAGCTCCTTTAGGTTGGCACTCAGGACACTATTCATCTCTTATCCTTGTTTTGTACTTTTATTAAATTATATCCTCATCTTATCTTATACTGCAGGAAGAAAAAACAACAACTTGTTTTTCAGCAGTAAATGCGGACTAAATCATTATTATCAGGAGGTTTTTTTTGCTGTTTTTGAGAGACACACTTGACATGGGCTAACCGTAGACGGAGATGACGGCGAGGATGAGCCAGGCGGTCCACTCAGGCAGGTACTTGATGAACACCAGGGACATGAGGGCACTGATCATGATGAGATAAGCCTGCTGCAGACGTAGAGGACCCTTCCAGTGCACGCAGATCATTCCCACTACACCGAAATTCCAAATGATCACCGCCAGCGTGAAGTAGTCCATGGCCACATTGTACGTTTTAAACACCTCTCTGCAGCATAGACACACACACACACACACACACACACACGTCACAGAAACATCATAACAGATCGAATCTGCTCATAGTGTAATGTGTGGAATCATCAAGAAAAACCTTGAAAACTTTTGCATGCAGCTGTGTTGTGATTCATGCAGTTTACTGGTTATAGTCTTAGAATACTTTAACAAGATCTACATCTAGCTCTGTGTGTGTGTGTGTGTGTGTGTGTGTGTGTGTGTGTGTGTGTGTGTGTGTGTGTGTGTGTGTGAGAGAGAGATGATGAACAGAGACACGACTCACAGCAGATAAACAAAGGAGAAAAAGAAGAGCAGGAGCAGCGAGGAGAAGAACAGCCAGGCGTGGATCACCTGCGATAACAACAACAACAAGTCAAAAGCAATTCATGTGCAAATGACACAGGAGTACAAACACTAAAATTATACTGAAATCAGGCTTTAATTTATACTGCTCTGTCTTCATGGACTGTTGATTTATTCCACACCTTATAGCAGCGGTACTTGTAGAGCAGAACCAGAACCAGCGTCATCACTACGATCACACTGATCATGATGGTGGCGTTGAGGATGGAGTTGACGGCGCGCTGGCCCACGGTGTCGGTGTCTTCGCGGAAAGGGGTGTAGATGCTACAGGAGCACAAAAAACAAGCCATTGTTCTATTGGCTCTCATTTTGGTACAGAACCTTCTAACCTAAGTCTTATTCATCTACTTCACAAACATGTACAAAGTGTGTATTAAATACTGTCTAAGGACCTCTGCGACCTGCACTGATGTGTTCACTCACAGAGACTCCACTTAAGTAAAACAAAACTACTTATAACTTCTATAACAACAATATTGCTGATGTGTGTGAAACAGTGTTAACACTCACAGCTGTTGTCCATCCTTTTGCGTGTAAAAGCTGACCGACTTAATGGTTGCCACGACGACCACCATGCATAGCGTGACCGGGACGAATAACATGATGACGTGCTTGGCTCCGTATTTTAGAGTCAGCTCTTCATCCTCCTCTTCCTCATTGTCGGTGACCACCTGTGGGGCGTGACTGGACGGAGGCTGGCCGTTGAGCTCCACATCCCTCCGTAACCGGGCCGAAGATCTGCCCGTGTCCGTGTGCTGGTTGGACTCGGCTCCGTCACGCGGCTGCACAGAAATGGGAGACGAGCGGAATAGTGTTACACGCTGTATTAATCACAGTTTTGCAACGTTCGGAATGATCAGGTGCTGAACTGGGCATGAGAAATAAATGAGGCTAAAATCGAAGAGAATTAAAGGGAACATAACAAAAGCATTAAAGGAATACACATCAAACTGAAAAAAAAATTTTTTTTTTTTTTTTTTTTACAGGTAATGTAATGAAATGAGACGATTTCTATGTTCACAGAGCATCCGCAAACTATTAACAGCTTCACTTTCTCCACATTTTGTTATGTTGCAGCCTTATTCCAAAATGTATTAAAATCATTATTTTCCTCAAAATTCTACAAACAATGCTCCATAATGACAACGTGAAAGGCGTTTGTTTAAAATCCCTTCAAATTTATTAAAAAAACAAAAACAAAAAAAAGAAGAGAACCTTCCCGAAGAACAACCCTCTCTGAAACACTCTACTAATTCAGGCCTGTATGGTAGAGCTGCCAGACAGAAGCCACTGCTCAGTAAAAGACACCTGAAGGACTTTTTTTGTCGTGTTTTTGCACTTTTGGACCATTCCGTTGCACTTTTATTCTATTCTATTTTGTAGGTATGGTGTATGTGTGTTCATTGTGCTTTACACTGCACAGCCACTACACAATGCCGAGTTCAGCAACCATTTCTCTCTAATACCTCATCAGCGGTAATCATCTAGGTATTTATTTTAGTAATCGTTTACCAAACGTCGTTCCTCCTAGTCGTATCAGAAATACACATCCAGGATAAACCTGTAAATCTCTGCTACTGTGGAGAGAATTACAGAGAAAAAAAAAAGGAACAAGTCCGAGCAGGAAGGCCTCCAGCTTCAGAAGGTAATGTGATCTGTAATTGCAGCTGTTCTATACTTTTTATTATATCTGTGCCACGCCCATGTGTAAAGCTGGCACTGATCTCAGAAGGGTTGGGTTAAGCACTAAAACAATCCTGATGGAGACGACCGTCACATGACCGTCCAGCCGAGAGTAAAGCAGGACAGAGGACTAATCAGTAAGCACATGACCTCGGAAACTGCATTACAGGACGAGCTATAAAACAATGTTCAGGACCTACCACATTATTGACCACCTCTGGTGCATTATCAGCCATTGATGCCTGGAAATGAGTCACGCCTCATAGAAGAGCTGAGAGAGTGTAGCTAAGGAAACAAACAAACAAACAAACAAACAAACAAACATGTAAAATAGTCAATCACAACACACAACAAATAAACAAATGTGTGTTTATATATGCATGCAATGCTGTGAAAAAGTATTTGCCCCTTCGTTAGTGTCACACTTCAATAACAGAGATCATAAAACACATTTTAAAATATCACAAAGATAATCTAAGTAAATACAAAAAGCTGTCCAAACAAGACTGGTTCTATTTAAGTGATATTTTACCATTTGTATTTACTTGGGTTATCTTTATGTAAAATATCACAATAATTTCTAAAACATCCCATAATTTTAATTCAACAATGACCACTGTTAAAAGCACTATACAAATAAAACTGAAATGAATTTAATATTTCTTTATTAAGTTACAGCTCCAGTATAAATTCAGTGTGTCGTCATGGAGAGGGAAACATGAAGTGTGTGTCACAATAAGTCATAATCGAATTGTTTTATTGTGTATTCACTCCTTATCTATTACTCACTCATTACAGCCCGTGGAAGTTAAAGCCAAGGAGGAAAATGAACACTCCATAACTAGCCCATAACTAGCCCACAACTAGCCTATAACTAGCCCACAACTAGCCTATAACTAACCCACAACTAGCCTATAACTAACCCACAACTAGCCTATAACTAACCCACAACTAGCCTATAACTAACCCATAACTATCCTACAACTAACCCATAACTATCCTATAACTAACCCATAACTAGCCCTCACACCTCTGACATAAAGAGCAATATAATAAAATGTTATTTCCTTGCACACAAAATGACGTCTAACATGCACTACAGGACACACACACACACTGCATGTCTCTGTCAGTTCTCTCTCTCCCCTGTCAGCCCTGTCTTCATCATCATCATCTTCATCATCCAACAGATAAACCGGACCCGATCTATTAACATCTAACGTTAAACCACTAACCAGCACCGAGTTACAACTAACCAGCGACTTTAGGCGACTAATTAATCAGCTGCTTATCTCACGTTAGTAAAGTTACACGTCAAATACTTCACACAAACAATGTACAAAACAATTAACACCAAAAATACACTAATGTTTCACTAAACACCACAAACACAGCTAACCGGCTAACGAGCTAATCACTGGAGCCGTTACATTCGCGAGCTAAACACCACACAGAGCTAACGGCTAACCCGAGTTAGTACCTGACACAAACACAGAGAGAGAGAGAGAGAGAGAGAGAGAGAGAGAGAGAGAGAGAGAGTACCGTCGTTATTAAAGTGTTTATGTTATTAAAAGCTTTATTATACACTGTAAGGCGTATACAAACCTCAGATTCCTCCTGACCGACAAACCGCACATTCAGCCCGCGTCCAAATAACCCCGCTCCCCATCACCTAGTGCCCTACAGAGGGAGCGGAACCCGCCGTACCGACTGCACTAAAGTGAGCACTAGGAAGGTTGGTTGATACTGAGCCTGTAAAGCCGGAAACGGTGGCGCAAACTGGGCTTTTCCGTAAAGAGTTACTTCCGCCAGACGACAAAACAAAAGTCATCCGATGTTTTTTGTTTTTTTTAAGAGGGAGGGGGGCTTTGTAAAACTTTGCGGAAGTATTTAATTTAAGTTAGATTAAACTTTAAACAATCAAACCTAGTTTTATTATAATAGACAATATAAATGTTTTAAAATAGATGTACAGGTTAAAGAAAAAAAGCACAAGATGAAAGTTTAATAAGTTTGAGAAAAACTGAACAAAATGTATAAGTTCCTTCTTCCTATTTCTTAGTTGCGTTGTATCTACAAGTTAGTCATATTTGTCTTATAACATTCCAGATGTTCATTTAGTGTAGGGTAGTGCTATATTAAAATTCTAATAGTAATTCTATTCTAACAGTATAGCATAGTTTAAAAATTTTAAATTGATCTTTAAAAAAGGAGGCTAAATAAATGCAATATAGTTTTGCATTATTATTATTATTATTATTAATAAACTTTAAAACAAACTAGTGTTCTTACGACTTCATATTCGTAAAAAAATTATTAAACTCTGTAGAAGACAGAGGGCTTTTATTTTGAAAAGTGTGGTCATGTGACAGGCGGAGGTTCGGGTCGGGGTCTGGGGCTCTGCAGTGAGCAGTGTGGATCAGGATGTCGGGGTTGCAGGCTTGGTACATGGACGGGTCCACTGAGGACCCCAGACTCCCACACAGACTGCAGCCTGACCGGCCTGTCGGCCTACAGGAGCTGCAGGAGCTCGGGGTCTGGTACCGCAGGGTGAGACACACACACACACACACACACACACACACAAACTTTCTCTCTCTTACACACACACACACACACACACAAACTTTCTCTCTCTTACACACACACACACACACACACAAACTTTCTCTCTCTCTTACACACACACACACTTTCACTCTCTCTCTCTCTCTCTCACACACACACACACACACACACACACAGTCATCACGTGAATCACACACAGTACTAACACTAATCACAAAGTAAGTGCAGGACTCTAAATCTGCTCATCTTGTGTGTGTGTGTGTGTGTGTGTGCCCTCAGATTTTTTCAGATTTCTTTTTGTCATCAGGTGACAAATTAACTTTGCATATTCATTACATCATCATGCTCATTTGCATATGAAGTGTGACAGCACTGAGAGTTAGAGTTTATTAGAAGTATGCATGTGCAATATTGATGTTTTCCTGCTCATGATTAACATAATTATAATTAAAACACACGGCATCAGGGCTGAGGATTGATCAGTACTGTCACCTCACACCTCCAGGGTGTGGGTTTGACTCCCACCTCGGGGGCTGTGTGTCTGTGGAGTTTCCATGTCCTCCCTGTGCTTGTGTTTCCTCTGGGTACTCTGGTTTCCTTCCACACTCCAAGGACATGCAGATTAGCCTAAATGACCTTCCCAAATTGCCTGTAGTGTGTGTGTGTGTGTGTGTGTGTGTGTGTGCACACCCTGTGATGGTGTGGCAGCCCATCCCGTCTCGTGCTCTGGGTCCCCTGGGATTGGCTCCAGGCACCACGTGACCCTGTACACAGGATTAAATAGTGTAGACGACGCGTGAGCGAGTATTAAAAACACGAGGAACACTTACAGGATTCACTCCGGAGTAAAAAAAAAATCAGGAAAGTCCAGCACCTCCGCCATGTCAGGTACAGAAGAGTGTGATAACTTTAGCAGCTGTGCAGCGCTCACATTGTGACTCTGCTGTTGGAGTGTGAAGCTCAGACACAAAATGTGTAAAGATTGGCAGGTAATGTAATAAAATCATTATATTTATATTTAATTATACTAGGCTTATATAATTAGATACGGCTCTTGATTACTAATCAGAAGGTCGGAGGTTCGAGCCCCAGTACCAGTGGGTCCCACTGTTGAGCCCTTGAGCAAGTGCCTTTAACCCTATCTCCCCCAGGGGGCGCTGTATCCTGGCTGACCCTGCGCTCTGACCACGGCTTCCTAACAGGGTTATGCAAAAAAATAAAAATAATCATATACCTGCGCTTGTTTTGTGGATATAAAATGAATATGGCAGGACTAACTGTTAAATAGTACTGTGCAAAAGTCTTCTTTATATTAAAGTAAATTAAATGATGTAGATTAAATTAAATAAGCAGAAACAAATATTTTACTGCGACAGGCTGCAAAGTGTTTAAAGTTCAGTGTTTGTGTAAGAACGTCAGCAGCGACCTCATTTCCCCTCTCGTCTGTTCCAACCATTCAGCATCAGCAGTATAATAATCACCTCCTAATCATCTGTCATCATCTGCACCCAATTTCTTACTGGTTTAATGCCTTAAGGTAGATGATTTCTCATGTTTTATACACTCACCTAAAGGATTATTAGGAACAAAACACTAATACAGTGTTTGTTCGCCTTCAGAACTGCCTTAATTCTACGTGGCATTGATTCAACAAGGTGCTGAAAGCATTCTTCAGAAATGTTGGCCCATATTGATAGGATACCATCTTGCAGTTGATGGAGATTTGTGGGATGCACATCCAGGGCACGAAGCTCCCGTTCCACCACATCCCAAAGATGCTCTATTGGGTTGAGATCTGGTGACTGTGGGGGCCATTTTAGTACAGTGAACTTATTGTCATGTTTAAGAAACCAATTTAAAATGATTGGAGCTTTGTGACATGGTGCATTATTCTGCTGGAAGTAGCCATCAGAGGATGGGTACATGGTGGTCATAAAGGGATGGACATGGTCAGAAACAATGCTCAGGTAGCCCGTGGCATTTAAACGATGCCCAATTGGCACTAAGGGGCCTAAAGTGTGCCAAGAAAACATCCCTCACACTATTACACCACCAACACCAGCCTGCACAGTGGTAACAAGGCATGATGGATCCATGTTCTCATTCTGTTTACGCCAAATTCTGACTCTACCATTTGAATGTCTCAACAGAAATCGAGACTCATCAGACCAGGCAACATCTTTCCAGTCTTCAACTGTTTAATTTTGGTGAGCTCGTGCAAATTGTAGCCTCTTTTTCCTATTTGTAGTGGAGATGAGTGGTACCCGGTGGGGTCTTCTGCTGTTGTAGGTCATCCGCCTCAAGGTTGTGCGTGTTGTGGCTTCACAAATGCTTTGAAGCAACTGCCATGTGATTGGTTGATTAGATAATTGCATTAATGAGAAATTGAACAGGTGTTCCTAATAATCCTTTAGGTGAGTGTAGGTCACTGTGTGGCTTAACAAACAAAAAACATTCCTCTAAAACTGCTCAGGGACTGGAGGGGAAATGAGAGACAAAAGCGTCCTTAAGAAAGCCTGAAGAACTATTCCTCAACACTACTTTAAAAAATACAAGAAAGTCTGGAGTCTTTGAAAGCAAAATATAAAGAAATGTGACGTGGCTGGAGACAGACAGTACTGCCTTTAAAAGTAACCTTATAATTAATAAATTAAGTACCTTAAAATTTATTACAATTATGTCAGAGATCTAATTCCTTTAGGGCTTAAATTGTCTACGTTGTCACAATAGTCAGTAATAGATCTAAATCATCCATTTATAATACAGCTGTAATTCAGACGATTTAAACTCTACTCACACAGACCAGAAGTGAGCATCACCTTTAGTACTAAAGTAAACGGAACTCCTTTCTGTTTTCAGTTAAACGCTGATATCTATGAAAACGACCCTGAGCTGGAGAGGATCAGAGAGGAGAAAGGTTACTCCTACATGGACATAGTCGACATCCACCCTGATAAACTGCCCAACTACGAGGACAAAGTAGGTCACCCCAAACACCTGGAGTCTTTATAATGACGCAGCACATGTCGCCTGATACACATCAGCTGATGCGTCACTTGTCTCCCAGTTAAAAATGTTCTACGAGGAACACCTGCACCTCGACGATGAGATCCGTTACATCCTGGATGGACGAGCGTACTTTGATGTCAGAGACAAAAACGATCACTGGATCCGAATCGCCATGACCAAGGGAGACCTGATCACGCTGCCCGCGGGGATTTACCACAGATTCACCATGGATGAGACGGTAAGGCTTTGTCTTCTGAAACACATAGTTGAATTTAATTCATCTTAGATAGTTAGTATACTGTGTTTAATGATTCGCCCCCCTTTCAGAACTACACTAAAGCCATGAGGCTGTTTGTAGGCGAGCCGGTGTGGAAGGCGTACAACCGACCAGCTGATCAGTTTGAAGTTCGCAAGCAGTACGTCAATTCACTGAAGAGCTCCTGAGCAGGACGGAGATTTACAATCATATCATATATCGTAAATATAAACAAAAATATTTTTGTACATGCATTCCCATCGATCCTGACGTATTACAAAACTAGAATCATAATCAGTGCCTTGATTTAGATTTTATTCTAAAGTAAAAGTTAACTTTATCATCAAGTTATAATAACTATAATCAGTATGAGGAACAGCTCGTGAACTGTTTACATCCGATGACTGTAAATAAAATTTTAGAGCTTTATCAGTGTATTGTATTATTCTGACATGAGGCTCATGTTCCTGTTTCACACACCTACAGCGTTGAGTCCTTCATAAACACTGGCGGTTTATTTAGAGCTGTAAACTAAATGTACAGTCACATGACACACCGTACACACATTTACACACTCAATTTTAGTTTTATATACAGTGCATCTTTATAAATTGTAATACCATGTTGAAAATTGATTAAAAAAAGTGAAACTTGTATATTCTAGATTCATTACATTTAAAGTGAAATATTTAATTCCTTGTTTTCTGTTTTAATTTTGATTATAGCTTGCAGCTCATACAAATAAAAAAATCCAGCATTTTAAAATACTAGAACATTTCAAGATCTAAAAGTATTTACAGTACAGAAATTCAGAGAAATCATGTTCATTTATTCACTCATTACTCGCGCAGATCTTCTTCAGCATTACTGCCTCAGTGCGGGCGTGGCATCAAGGTGATCAGTCTGAGGTGCTGCTGAGGCGTTACTGAAGATCAGGTTGCTTTAATAGCAGCCGTCGGCTCGTCTGTTTTGTTGGCTCGGTGTTTATCTTTCTTGGATTCTGTACCTCTTCTCTTTTTCATCCAGACCTTGATTTCCAAATTAAATGCAACATTAATTTTCTGAATTATCTAAAAAGTGGAATTGATATAAGAAACACAGCAGTCGTAGCCCATTTCCTAAAGACACCCATGTATGTGGTTGACTCCAGCCTCTCACCACTCCTTGTGAAGCTCTCCCAAATTCTTAAACCTTTTGTGGTTCACACTCCTTCTGGAGGGTGACCGGAGATTAATGCTGTTTGTATTGTATGAATAGTAATTAACTCAAACTCTAAATTAAATATTGTAATATTTAAAGATATTGGATACAAAAAAAAAGGCCCGAAATATTTTACTTTGCCTGTAATGAATCTGGACTTTATGAGTTTTACTTTTAAAATTAAATTACAAAGGAAAATATTTTTGAGATACAATGTATATTGTACATCAACAGTGTAGATTTGATGTATTATAGACGAAAGACCATTTTATTATGAAGTCAGTAATTACAGTGACCTGTGTACCGTTAGTGACCCTTGCTGAAGCCATGTCAGTATATAAATTCCCAAAGAAGTTCTTATTCTCTTCCAATAAACACTTTAATGAAGCACATTTTCTTTTCAACCTTGACAAAACATTAGTCAGTAGTGTAATGCATTCACGTATCGTGATCCTAAATAACAGCGATGGTATACAGTACAGTGTGCAGCGCTGACCTTTACTGCAGCAGGTTAAAAAGATGGAGCATGTGTTAGCATTCATCCTCGTTCAGTCGCTTTCATATAATAGACTCGCTAGCTGAGCGAAATTAGAGTTTTAGATAATTACAGAGACAGTTTACTTAGTAAGTTTTAACTGTGAATTTTTATAGTAGAAGTTACAAGGAACGTTCAAATCAAACTGAAAACATAGAAGTGATTGATATTTACATAAGACTTCAGTCAGAGTAAAGTGATGAGACTCAGCCTAAGTAAAACATTTGAACGATGCACAAGTTTAAAAGAAGGCCGTACGTCTGTGGCTGACGATCCCGGCCAAGGTGCGAGTTTCTTTATTCCGTGTTTGTGGACCATAAATGTCCTTCATGAAATAAAAACTGAAAGCCCAGATATGAAATCAATCAGGGAGCCGTCCTCCCTGACGATGCTTTTATTTTGTTATTTTTCTCTTCCTATAAGGCTATGTACCACTCACACACACACTCTATCTCCTGTACATACGCTAAATATTTACATGACTGTCTCTTTTATTCTCCCTCTATTTACATTCTCCTGCAACATGATGTTATAAAAATATTGGGGTAAGAGTTTTAAATGCATCATGCACACTTAAGTATAAATACACACACAGGTCAGTGTACATTTCAGGCCAGTTTTGATTTTGGTCACACATAAAACAATCAAAGTTTTAAGAAAAAACAAAAACCTTCAGATATAAACCCAGTAGAGTTTCAGCTTGAGTCTCTTAGACGAGCCCGTGACACACAGAGCAGTGATACAGTCATCTACCTCACTCCTGGTGATCAGTTACACTAGTTTGAGGCACTGGGTGTTAAAGCTGTCGCCCTCGCGCCCGGCCACGGCCTCCAGCAGAGCCTGTTTCTTCTGTGTGCTGCGTGAGGACTCCAGCTCGTACATGGTGGTCAGGTTGAAGAGCACGCTCTCGTGCAGGTAGAGTGCAGGGTCCTGCTGCACCAGGCTCTCCAGCTGACCCAGAGACTCCTTTAGACGGCCCAAATACAGTAAGCACACCGCTGCATTGTTATTCGCCTGCAGGGGAAAAAAAAAAAACTCGAAAGTGGAACGCGATCACTTACCATAAAGATACGGAACAGTTTACACCAGTGAAGTAATCACAGAAAAAAATATATGAACTGATGGAGTAACATCTAATTCTAAATCCTTAAGGTTTAATATTTACATTTAGGCATTTGGCAGACGCTCTTATCCAGAGCGACTTAAATTTTATTATTATTATTATTATTTTTTTTTTTTTATCTCATTACACATCTGAGCAGTTGAGGGTTAAGGGCCTTACTCACTGGGTGGTTGTGCGTTTTTTTTTTAACCTGGGATCTTCCGAACCGTAGTCCAATGCCTTAACCACTGAGCTCCCCTGGCCCCCGACATAATATGATGTTGGCTCCACCCCTTCCGCAGCTATAACAGCTTCAAGACTCTTCTGTGAAGGTTTTAAACACTGTTTAGTCCACGCAGTCATGTTGGAACTAGTGGGGGGTTGTTTTTCAGGAATTTGATCTGGGCCCCTTAGTTTCAGTGAAAGGAACTCTTAATGCTTCAGAATACCGAGACATTTTGGACATTATCAGTCCCCCAACTTTGTGGGAACAGTTTGGAGATGGCCCCTTCCTGCTCCAACATGACTGAGCACCAGTGCACAAAGCGAGGTCTATAAAGACACAGATGAGGGTGTGGAAGAACTTGACCGGCCTGCACAGAGTCCTAACCTCAACCCGATAAAACCCCTTTTCGGATAAATTAGGGGCGGAGACTGAGAGCCACGCCTTCTCGTCCAACATGAGTGTGATGATGATCTCACAAATGTGCTTCTGAAAGAATAGTCAAAAATTCTCAAACACAAACACACTCCTAAACCCTGTGGAAAGCCTTCACAGAAAGTTGACGCCGTTATAGCTGCAAAGGGGGCGGGGCCAACATCATATCAAACCCAATGGATAATGGACTTGGTGCTGGACCAAGGCCAGGAAGATAGTGAAAGACCTCAGCCACCCCAACAATGTTCTCTCTGTTGCGGTCAGGAAAGCGCTTCCGCTCCCTGAAGGCCAACACATAGGGACTGAGGAGGAGCTTCTTCCCACAGGCGATAAGGTCTCTTAACCACAACACCACACACACTTGCACATTCTGCACACTTCAGGACTGCAAACTTTTTACTAGGACACACACATACAATCACACATGGAACATTTGCACATTTTTGCACACTGTGAACTTGAACTGCTTCCACATTAATTTGCCAATAACTGGACTCGATTCTACACTGCACTACATCATATTTCAAATACATTTCATTATACTATATATTATTCTATTTTTATTATATATTCTTTCATTTTTTTAATATTTCTATTTTATTTTTTCTACTATTTTATTTTCATTATTTTATGGCTTGTATATTATGTAAATCTAAAAGTTTTTTTTATTCTCTTATTTGCACTAAAACTTACTTTAAAACCTTCTTTTGTAATATTGAGGTCAACAGCAGTCGTATAAACATTTTACTTCATATCATACTGTGTATGACTGTGTATGTGACAAATAAAATTTAAATTTGAATGTTACTCAAGTTCACATGTGAAGGCAGGCGAGCGAATACTTTTGACAATATAGTGTGTGTAGAATTTGTCTATTTAAAATGAAATATTTGTTTATATTTTAAAATCATTTAGAGTTGCTATGAGGCTATTTGGCAATATTTATTTATGTCATAATTTGTGCCATTATTTGCTTGTAGCCTAGATAAATACACTACGAATATAAAATGGTTTGTTTAATAGTTATGTATTGCAGTTTAAATTGCAGTATGTTTCAAAATAATTGCAATGTGATTCTCTGATCAAACCTGCAGCCATATAAATAGAAATCTAATCTATAGCGACCCCTTGTTTAACAGATTTCTTAAGGTGTGAGACATCTGTGAGACATAATGTTGTCATTACACCGCAATTCATCTCTCCTCATCGGTGTACTGTAAACTAACAAGTGAGTATGATTAAACGAGGAGGTGCTGTACATGCTGTCCATGAAAATATACGACTTGTTAAGGACAACTACATTTCCAGCCTACTGGAAAAGAACGACATTATAAAGCCATTCATAAACTCAACTCAAGAAATTGTCTTCCTCCATCGTCCCTTTCTCTCCTCTTTCATAACTTGTATTTATTACTCTGTATAGTATACAGTACATTACTCTTGAAAATGAACTTTGTGCGCTGGATCCCAAAATAAATTAATAAATGCCACAGAACTAAGAAACTACAGTATATGCACACGGTGTCGCCGACCCAGAAGACAAACAATGCAAATGGACTCCGCTGTTTTCACACTGACTAAACAACGGCCACAAGGTCAGAGGAGCCCAAACCCTAACCATGAAACACCAAAGCTTGACTACATTCTCTACCCAAGTTCCTCAAGTTATAAATACAGATAGAATATTTAATATAGATATTTTTCCTTTAAATGCTTCACTGAAACACGAAAGTGGCAAAAAACTGTCTATGGTTGGAAAAAAGGCTTTAACGATCTCATCTAACAACATCTAAACCAGACCTTTCTACTGTAGTCTGGGTTCGCAGATGAGCAGACAGATACAAAAGCACATGGTCGATCTGTTAGTGTGTGTGTGTGTTTCTGTCACAGTGTGTGTGCTCGTTTCTGACAATGAATCACTTGAACAATAAAGACATTTTTTTTTTCTTTTCAATGAAGCCTTGGAAAAAGGAAGCCAATAAACAGTGTGTTCTGATAATCACTGAAAATTCACAGTATTTACCACAGGATTGTTGGGATCGATTTTCAAGACGCTGGAGAAACACGTGTGGGCGTCGGCATAATTATTCTGGCTCAGGTACACAAATGCCCTTTAAAAAAAAAAAAGAGAGAGAGAAAGGATAATAGTGAAGGTGAATAAGTCTGAAAAACACAGAATAATTATAGTCTGTAGCACTGCATTACCTGTTCATTGAAATAGCAGTGTCGTGGGTGAGGCCTGGTCCTTTTTCCTGACCGACTTTCTCCACTTCCTGGAAATACTTCTCTGCAGTTCTGATGTCTCCAATCTGGCAATATTATAAAAAAAATCATATTAGGGACAGAGATATGAAAAGACATTAATCTGTCATAATCAGAATGCTGAAGCACATTTATAACATCGTTATAGCACATTCATATTTTTTATATTGTGTAAGCTTCACCAGGTTTTTTTTTAATAAATCAAGAAAATAAATGATCAAAATAAGAATTTTTTTATATTATCAGTTCATAATGAGAAAGAAATAAACCAGCATGTCTGCAGCATGTTGCTATAGAAAAATAATCAGCATCAGAAGGCTGTGACTTGTGTCTTAATAAAAGTCTAGCCGTTCATAGTTACATTTAATGTTGTGGTGTAACGACAAAAAGATTTTATCAGTCAAACAGCTGTATTTAGTTGCTTCTTTGTCTCTGTCATATTACTGAGAATCTGAAACACCCAGTGTCCACTTTTTAGTTGTTAAAAACTTGCTGATTTACCTGAAACATCACCTTATCAAACATCAGGTTTTCCCTGTTAATGTGTTCTTTGTTATCTGTTTATTCTTAGTTGTAGATTACACCAATCAGCCACTAACACCACCGCCATGTGACCTGAATAACATCGACTATTGGAGGTGGGAGGAGCAAAGGTCAGTCCATCTAGTCTCATCCTACAGAAAAGATATGTAGCACAGTGCTAAAAAAAAAAAAGGCAATGCTGGCCCTGAAATAAAGGTATCACAACACTCCACACACTCCACACACCCTCATGGATGTTGACCCTCCAAATTCCTCAGATCTGACTAAGCGTCCATGGAAAAGACTGGACAAACAGGCCGCACCCTGCACCACCCAAAGGATCTGGCACTAACATCCCAGTGCCACACACACCACAGCGCCCCCCAGAGGTCTTGTAGAGTGATGCCTTTGAGGGTCCCAGTGGGGACAGGGAGGATCCTACACAATGCTGGCCTTTTTAATGCTGTGGCTGATCTCTGTATACGGAGCATTTGCCAACTCACTGTATAAATAAGCCATTTTTACAGAAACAATAACATCATAAACCTACCACATTAACTTAAATGAGTGATTTGTCAGTACAGTCAGAGATCTGGCCACAGAAAATTAATGACAAATCAGTTTTAAGGATTTAACAGTGCTCGGTATAATTATCAACAGCGCAGACGAAAGACGTACAACAATTGTATATTATTAAATACGGCACATTGTACCTGTGCAGATACGCCTTAATATTTTACATCGACAGTAAAAACCTGGCAGAGACTGCAGATGTTTTGGCCAATCTCACCTGTAGAAAGATGCGTCCGATCCCACTCAACAGCTGCACTCTTTGCTGTGGCTCGTACTGGATAATGGACTGATACGTCTCAACAGCCAGCACATAGTCCTGTGCACAGGGTACAGTTAGAAGAAAAACATGACAGGTAGAATTCAGCTAACACTAAGCAGGTGTTCAGTGGAAAAACATACAAGGTGCTGAAGTGTATAATATATCTTTAGCCAGCAGATGGCACTGTAGCACTGAACTTTAAACATTCTCTTAAGAAGAAGGTAATAATGTAAAGAATAATACGCAGATCTGCAGATATTTTTTTAGGGACATTTACCCCCACCTCCCACCCAAAAAAGGCTACATTTTCAGAATCTTAATGAGTGACCTGTCCTGAGAACAGCAACCTCTTTTGAATTACATGAATGTTGTGTTGCTTGAGTCAAAGCCTTTTCCTCATGTCCTTATATCCTACTGAAGCTCACGTCTAGACAGTAAGATTGTGGATAGCAGCTGACCTGGGCGAGCAAACAAAACCAAACGCTCCTCACTTTTATTGAAGTGTAGACCGACGAAGGTGAGTCAGACCACAAAGATAATCTGGGGCAAAAATTGAATAATGATAAAAAAAACAAAAAAACAAACCTAATCCCAATCACAAGATACACTTAATTGGCTCCAAGTTTAACAAAACAAAGGTAAAATACTGTAAGAACATCATTTGTTATGTAGAAACATTTTAATGAATATCAAATTATTTAAATGTCTGATATGTAAAAGCGTACTCATTGATTTCGGGGAAGGTCTGACAAAACAAACAGTTTGAAAACCCAAAATCCAAACCAACAAAACACAGTTCCTCACTACGAGCACCTTCTAACACTATGAGAGCTTGACACATCAACCAGTGAGGGACAAGTGTAAGTGTGTCTTTATCCTGAACATGCAGTTAAAACAAGTGGGAGGGTATACAATACGTGTGTGTGTGTGTGTGTGTGTGTGAGTGAAATCTGTCCTACACAGTAGCCCCCCCCCCCCATCCTCCTCTCCTCTTTGAATTCTTTTCAAAGGTAAAGTGCAGGCTAATTTGTTTTATTTTTACTTTATATTTTAGTATTCATTATTTTTATATAAATATTTTTGGGCTGTGGAACTAATCATCAGAGTTTCCAATATTTCTTATGGGTGAATTTGCTTTGATATACGAGTGTTTTGATATACAAGCACACTTCCAGAAACAGTTATGCTTGTAATCCAAGGTTTAACTGTGTGTATGTGTGCATAATCTCAATGTAAAACAAATGTCATACCTGACTCATACCCCATAGTGCTATTTAAATCCTATTAAAACTATGGACCAAATGTAGGAACTTGTCAATACCATTATAGAGCATAAGCAAATAATTATAAATGAGCGAGGGTACTTATGTTGGTATCAGGATCGACAAGTACCAAAGAACTTATTAGTTTAACTTGTTAATTAGTTGTTTATATTATTTGCTCCCAGATGCTGCAAGGGTAGCTATAACTTATTATAGCTATTAAATTAAATTATTGTGTGCGCACACATGCTTGTTCAATCTTGATTTTTGCACTACTACTGTGTTAAAAGTGTATCTTTATATCTCGGGGGGGGGGGGACGTGACGACACATGACCTGAGATCACGGAGCAGCATCAACTAGTATCACTAGCATCAACTAAAAAGAAGCAGAAAGTCTGATGAAGTGCATCTTGGGTCGTGAGCATGGTGCAGGCCCTGGTGTGTGTGAAAACGAAGGAAGTGTCTCAATGCTCACAGAAGTGATGTGTTCTAGTGCGGAGTTTCGTCGTAAGCTTTCCTCTCTGCTCCATCCACAACACCTTGTGCTCATTTTTTATTAATCAGTGTGTTCTGATGAAGCAGAGCAGTTATACCTCTTTAGTGGTCACCTGTATTGTCAAAAGCTCCTATAGTGGCTCGTCTTTATATTTCCACGACGCACAGTTTACGATCTACACTTTCAGATATCTGATGTTATGTTGATTCATCTGTTCTTTACACCTCGTAACAAGGACTAATGGATATTTTATTCATGCGGTCACCGATCTATCCATCACACTGCGGTTGTACACGCAACTGTGTGGCGCTCGTATAAGCAGAGCTACGGTAGTGTATCTCTGCAGCAGCTCTCTCCCGCCGCCCACATACCTTCATCATTAGCAGACAGTTTGCCATGGAGTACATCACCCGGCACAGACGTGACCTCCACAGCTGAATAGAGGCTGGGAAAGAGAAAGAGAGAGAGAGATTGAGAAAACAGACTAACCATGCCAGTCCCCTCCTCCCCCTCAGCATCACACCCTTTCAATTGTCCAAACCATCAATTATTCTTCTGCGAGAGGGAATTATGGTGAAGGAGGGAAAGACACTGCGACAATCACATTCATTCCTCCCTCCGGCTGACTGTAGGCACCATCAGTGAGCGTTTCTGTTCTCTTAAAGATTTCTCAGTTTGTTCGTGTGTTTGTGTGTGTGTGTGTGTGTGTGTGTGTGTGTGTGTGTGTGCACGCGCATGTTGCGGCTTTCTGCTTGTCTTCATCAATGGAGCGCTGCAGCTTCACAGCATCTGGCGACATCAAAAGACTACAGCGAGGCAGAGGAGAGAGGCTACCATCTTACACGGCTATCTGTGTAGCTGAAATGAGAAAAGCTACAGGAGATGAAAGAAAGAACAGAGACCGTTGCTAATGAGCTGTTCAGAATGATAGATAACACGTTTTTAGGCTGTCCGAGGATCTGTCGTTAGATGATTTGATAAAAAAAAAAAAATTCAAAATAATTCTAGAGAAAAATCAATTAAAAAAAACATAGGTCAGATACTGAAATTATTTTATTCTCTCTAATATCCTAAAAAAACTTATTCTAGTTCTACTGAATAACACAAAGTTCATCTTTAAGGTCTCTCTCTCTCTTTCTCGTGACTGTAAGTGAGGTGTAACCTCAGCATCTGTGTGCCGTGGTGCCAACATCACTACCAAGAAAATCCTGGCAGACAAAGAAAAAAAATCCTGAATTTCTCCACAAAAACCTTGTGCATGAGACAAAAAGGCTTTTTCTCGAAGTGTGCCAAGCAGCAGAACCAAAACAAGCCAGAATTCAGACATTGCAACTATTAAAAACTCTAACTCATCAATTTGTTTAACCTGAGAGACCATGGCTGTTTTCCGCTGGATCTCGAAACACAAATCCATTAATCACAGGTAAAATGTACTGGATGTAAAGCATTACTACAAACACACGTGTCTTTCTTGTTCCGTGTCCCTTTCAGTGTAATGGAATTTAAACGTGTAAGAGCTGTGTGTGTATTTGGTTGATTCACTACTTTAATTCTAAAAGCAGTGCAAGTCTTAACATATAGGTAAGCATTTCCCAATAAACTGTTATTAATGTTCTTCATTTTATTTCCAAATCGTAACAGTCAGTGTGTTTTTTGTTAAGCTTCTGCAGTACAGGTTGTCCCTGACTTACGAACGAGTTCTGTTCCGGGAGTGTGTTCATAAGTCTGATTTGTTCTTAAGTCTAACAAAGTAAGTCTTATAGCCCTTAACTAAATCGCTGTCCCCTTTCCCCACACCGCCATCATGTGGCCAGAAAACAGAACCTTGCCTGAGGAAATTAATCTCACAGTGAAACGTAAAATGCAAGCGTTGTCTCTGCGCCTTTAAAACATGAGCTAATTCTGCGATTTGTTTGCATCTACTAATGTTCATAGAACCATGGTCCGCTTGTATCCGCGGAAATTCATAACTTGAAGAGTTGCAGACGACCTGTAGTAAAAAAAGTCCAGACACTGTGAACTAGCTCTACTCACCTCTATAAGTTTTAGGCTTAAAATGAAAATAAACAAAAGCACTTAAATTATTGTGTGCGCGCGTGCTTGTTCAGTCTTCTCTCTCAGGATTGTGTTTATGAATTCTTTACCCTGGCTTCGACCTATGATACGTTGAATCCCGAGAGCACGCTCTTAGATCTTTAACCTCCGACACCGACCGGCGGGCTACGGGTCGTGTGCCGAGCTGCCATGCTTCCGAGCTCAGGAGTGAGGGTGAGGGTGAGGACAGCAGATGGAGAAGAAGTGGCACTGGGCTGTGAGTGTGTGTGTGTGTGTGTGTGTGTGTGTGTGTGTGTGTGTGTGTGTGTGTGTGTGTGTGTGTGTGTGTGTGTGTGTGTGTCTGAAGGGAAAGTTAATACACTCTTCAGCAGAAGCACAGGTGATGGGAGGGATGTGAGGGAGGAGGGAAGGACAAACGGGCTATCTGTGTGGGAGCTGGCATCACACACTTCAGTCCACTCCATACGCTTTGTGTATACACACACATTTGTCTCTATTCGACACAGTCGACACAAAAACTCACTGTGAGAGAGTCGAGTGAATATGAACATCGGCTTTGTCCTGATCCTGAAACAAACCAGGAACACACACCCGAGAGCGATGTTTCATCCTGAGATTTACTCATACATTTAGATATTTTTAATTCTTCATGACATTTTGTAATAATTAATTCAAATCTTTTTAGATTGTGAGTTACAGTACCAGGATCCAAACTTCCTAAGGAATAGATTAACAAAATAAACTGCAAGCAGCTTTAAACAGCACAGAACAGCAGTATGAAAATGTTAAATTTAGGGTTTTACATTTAAATGTAGAATATTTTCTGACATTGTGATCATATGCAGCAGTTTAAAATGTCATGTGTGTAATAAGCTTCAGGAAAAGGAACAGTTGTGGTAAAAGCCTTATAGAGGTACGGAGCAGGAAGGGCAATTCATAAAAATAAATTGATTTCTGTACATAAGCAGTAGCTTCGACATGGCTTGACTGCCAAGCAAGGGCAGGAAATACAGACTTGATACCATCAGTTCAAGAATTATTAATAACAAAATGAAAGTGAAAACACCAATGAGGGGGGGCATGGTGATGAAGTCGTAGCTCCAGAGACCCCGGTTTGATCTTGAGCTCAGGCCTAATTTGTCTCAGCGTGGGAGTCCTACAAGTCCTCCAGTTTTCCAGTTTTCTCCCAACACATGCTGGTGTATGGATTGTCTAGGCTAAATGAACCTGTGTGTGTGTGTGTGTGTGTGTGTGTGTGTGTGTGTGTGTGTGAGAGTATGGGGCTGCGCAAGAGACTCGTGTATCGACCAGTGTGTGTTCTCACAAGACGATTCTTGTTTGTGTTAAAACCTCCCTAATTATGTACATGGACAACGAAACACAAAGACACAAATTTACACAAAGTATAAAATAATCTAGAGTACGGTCTGCGAGAGGGGAAATATCCTAAAAAAAGTCAAATTTGTGTAAAAATTTCTAAATATTAAAAAACTTGACAAATCTTAGATTATTTTAAACCTATTTTAAAAATATTTTCAACATAAATGTATTGCTCTATTGGCAGCGCCCCCGGCTTCATTTGAATGGAATTTTGGAATTGTATAGTTATCACAAATCAACATACACACTTTACCTGAACAGTACATTTCAAAACACAACTGCACACTCGTAAGCGTGTATTAAAAATGTACAGCGCCATCTGTTTAATTTTAGGAGAAACTAAAGATTTTTTCAAGGTTGATTTTTTTATGATATAAGGGCGTTTTCCATTTTAATTTCAAATTAGCATATCTTTTCTTACTATTGGCACACTGCGATGAAACAAAGCCTGTATGTTACCTCAAGCTCAGCCAAATTTACATGTGAAAACCCCATTAAAATTCATTCAGTAGTTTTTAAAAACCATCCAAAAACCTCTATGTGCTCTATTACTTATCTTACTGATGTGCTCTATTACTTATCTTACGTCCCCACAAATATTTTTTCTACAAATATCTTTAATGTACAGACACGCCCACTTTACAGTTTTTCTAATATGTATAGATGAACAATTGATCTAATTTTAAGCATTTATTTCCAGAAAGTAGCATCATTTATCTGCTAGCAAAACAAGTTTACGCTTAAAAATAATAAAATATGTCTATGGGGTGGTAGTTCAGTGTGTAAAGGCTCTGATCGGAAGAGTGGCGGTTCGAGCCCCAGCTCCGTGAGGTTGTCGCTGTTGGGCCCTTGAGCGAAGCCCTTAACCCTGTCTGCTCTAGGGGGGCACTGTATAACGTCTGACGCTGCGCTCTGATCGCGGCCTTTTAACAAGAGATTGGGATATATGAAGAGAAAAAAATTTTATTATACAGTAATGTATATGTGATGGGTACAGACTGAACTGAACCTATTTAGAAAATTTTTGTACGAGAGGCTGTTCAAGTCAAACTGGGACTTGTGATGACATTTCTCATGAATGAAGGCATTTGGCGATGGACATTTACAGAAGACTTCAAGCACAGTACAGTAATGCAACTCTTATACATTAGCGGTTCAAATGTTTTACTGCGGCTAAGAGTTAAAAGAGCACTGAACAGATGACGTAATATTTGACGGCGCTCCCTCCCGTCTGTGTCTACGATACCTTGTCTGTTTTCCTGTGTGAGCGTCACCATGCTCCCGTCCTCGGCCAGTCCTTCCTCCAGGTTGGTCAAGATCTGTTGATGGAGCGCAGCAGTGTTTAAGAGCAGGATAATAACAGCACAGACAGTGTGACTGGAAAGTTCTAGGCTCACTCACTTTCTGACAGATGCTTTTCATGCTGTGCAGGCGGTCCAGAGACTCCTGGGGCTTGTTTAGGTACTGAGGCAGTTCAGCATGCAGCACACGCATAGAGAACGGCACCATCGAACCTGAACGGCCACAAACCGAGGACAGTCAAGTACAAACACACACAAGACTTCAGATATTCCTGATCACCGTGAGATACATGCCAATGCCTCAAATCATACTCTCTCACTAAAGTCAATACATTTTATTTAAATATATACAATACCAGGCAAAAATGTGGACACTCCATGGTGTTTACTAATGTTTATTTCTTTCTACACTGTAAAAGAATACTGAGGGCGTTTATTATCCAAAACACACAATAATCTCCTCTGAACAGTTGATATTGAGATGTTTATCTGCTCCTTCTGCTCTGTAAAGCTTCATAACGGCTCTAATCTGAGGTGCTGGTTGTTAATTGGTGATTTCTGAGGCTGGTGACTCTAAATGAACTTCTCCTCTGCAGCAGAGCTCAGGTTTGGTCTTGTTTTCCTGGGAAGGTCTTCATGAGAGACAGTTTCATCATCATGGAGCTCGATGGGTTTTACAAACACACTCGACACAATACTGTTCTTGTGAGAACTGTTCCAAAGCAGCTGACCATCATACGTCTTTAACTTACTTTTGTTATTTAATTAAATAATGTCATAACTTTTGTCCAATGTCCAAACTTTTGTTTGGTTCTGTACATTAAAACCACGGTTAGCCACAAGTCTAGCAGGGCTGCACGATGCATACATACAATACAAACCCGATAATTAAGAAATTGTTAATTGTTAATAAATACAAAATTAGGTGTATGTGTATATATACAGTATATATTGTTTTACTCTGTCTAGCTTTAGTTCTTTGAGAACTCTGTATGTTTAAGGAATTAAAAATACAGTATGTGTGAACCAGAATCCTAGAGACTAAGCAAAACAAATTACAGGAGGTGGTGGATTATACGGTCATAATGAGCAAACCTTAAAAAAAAAAAAAAAAAATTATATATAATATGGTTTTATATATAAAACCTGCAGTAAACGAAGGTCAAACTAAATAAAAATGTCTGCACATAGGATGCGGAGTGCTGCACAACATGTTTATGACACTCAGTGAACGACGGGATTTATCCATCCATTCATCCGGACAAGGTCACGGTGTGTACAGGACAAAGCAACTGCTGAAATTCTTTGAGTGGACAAACGAAGTCTGCAACAACAACGAGCCCCATACATACATCTAGTATATTGCACATAAAGTAAGGAGTAACACCCATAAAGAGGCATGCTAGTTTAGGAAAATAATCAGTTGTGGAGTGGTGTAATGTGGCCCTGATGTTGATTATTTTCCTGTAACAGCACTGTGTCAATAATTTATAGACCTGAAAATACACCAGCATTGTAGCAGAAAAAAGGGAGAATTATTACCAAACACAGATTACATTTAGTCTGCTTTAAACATCTGTACTTTCTACCTTACTACGTTAGCACATGGCGTAGCATTACATGACCAGAGTGGTTTTTATAGAGGTATTTAAACCTGTAATATTACCACCTGCTGATTACTTAATGAAAGTGTGTGATGTGCCTTTCCTCCATGAAACACTTAATCATGTAGCAGGAGTTTGAAATCAGAGAGAGAGAGAGAGATGTTTTTTTAATAAGACCTAAAAGCTACAGTGAGCAAAAACTGGCTCAGTATTTTGTACATTTAAAGGTAAGCACTTTTGTACCTTCTACAGGTAAAAATGGTGGATTTTTACTTTTACTTGAGTAATATTTTACCTGCGATATATCTACGTTTACTCAAAATCTCTAACACATCAGTTTTAACACATTTGTAGTAAAGTAAATATACACAATCATACTCTAAATTAGATTACCGCCTCACCACAGTATGCAACTGAATAAAAGTAAAACATGGATGGAAAGCTGATAAAGAACGCTATCTAAGGGTAAATCAAACCCAATCAGACAAGCAAAGCCACAAATCTGCGATTGCTATTAAGATATGGATAATTAATCCTTAATTACTTTCACCTCAATCTTTTTTCCCCTATTTTCTTCTTTCTCTATCTCTTTGTCCAGTCGTGTAGCTGGATTTGATTAGGCGGCTCTCTGACAAGATTAATGGCTGCACAGCCTGCCTGTCTCTTAAGACGGTGAGTTCTGCGGCTTGGTGTCCGGCGCTACTCCGGACTTCAGGTCTAGTCCTGAACTTCTCTGCACTCTCTTTCTCCAAAACTAAAACTACAGCAGAGTAAAACCAGAGAGTGAGTATTATCATTTGATTTTATTTGAAAGAAAAGCCCCACACAAAGCTGATTTTTTTTTTTCAGCGCAGGATTTCAATTGCTCTAATCAGTGAAGTGTAACCTTGAAAGCTGAAAAAAAAAAATACAAACACTAATGCTCAAACAGACTAAATGGCCTGCGGCTACGACGAAAACCCGATTCAGGTCCTGTATTATGCGTGTCTTACATGCATACCTTCAAACACATTATAATTCCATTAATGTCTCTTTCACGCTTTGTCTCTGTCGTTTAAAAAGGCTTTCAAAGCCTCCTCTGCACTTCAGTGTGAACAAACTGCTCAAGCCCTTCTTTTCAATAATGTGCACGCCTTATCTGGGATTGTCTTAATTCTCCCACTTTCCTTCACAAATCAATGTTCTGTTACTGTGATGCAGCACTCAGTCGGTGAAGATGCTACCTCGTCTCCCAGGGTACGCCGTAGGGTAGTACTCGTAGTACAGGTCCGGCTGGTCCAGATAACCAAACGGCTCAAACTCCAGCTCGGCATTTTGGAAGAGGTTGAGCTTAACCAACAGTGCCAGACGCACAAACCATAACTGAAAGAAAACACACAAGATTCATTTGAAACCCTTAAAGAATGATTACTCAAGTTCTAGCAACTTTCTGATAAAAACATCAAAGGAAAATCCTGTTCTAAGAGACGCAACAACAACAAAAACAAAAAATAAAGATGGTGCATCAAAGTTAAGATGTATCTAAAGACTTAATTGAACTCATTATGCTAATGTGTTTTCTGTAGCCTATAGGGCTAAAACGTTCATAATGAAAGTCAGTAACTTTCCATTATCACGGAGAGAGAGTCAGCAGAGTGGAACGTATGCGTGCCACTGGAGGTCAGACATCAGAGAGGTGGAAGGCTTTGATATAGCTGACACGGCAGTGTGTGTGTGTGTGTGTGTGTGTGTGTGTGTGTGTATGGACAGAGAGCCAAAGCTGAGCTGTGGTGTTACTTCATAAACAATCCACATCTTATACCAGAATTAAAACACAATCTATTGACTAATTTACCGAGCCCCACCCACCAGCCAGCTCGCACCCATTACACCCAGTCTCTCAGACGTCTCCACACACTGGGGAAATTAACATAATTACACAATTACATGCATAATGCCAGATGTACTACGACGAGTTCATTGTGAGTGGGAGAGAGACGACTGTGTGTGTGTTTACAACGGAATGGAATCATGTACAGTGGAGGCCAAAAGTATTAAGACACCATATGCCATGTATTACAGTTCTCCCTGTGCACAGAACTGGTGATGTCACTAATTAGTTCACGCCTATCTAGATGATGAGTTATGCTAATTAACTAAAAAAACTAGTTAAGAACTGCCCATGTGCGAGGGGGGTGTGGAGCTTCTGGAGGCGTGGCCTGGGTCATCTTCAGTCCTAAACCCTATAGAGAACTGTAGGAGCATGGTGAAGAAGGCAGGAGCGGTCACGACACCATCTGCTGTACATGATCTTCAGGAAGTGATCGAGGAGGCACAGATCGAGGGAGTGACACCAGAGTAACGCAGACATCTGTCTGACTCCATACCCAGCCGGATCCAACCGGTTCTAAACAATATAGGGCTGTTTTACAAAACTTTTATTACATAAAATAACAAATCATTATTATTAGTATCTTGATTGTAATTTCTTTAAATATGAGAATGTAATTAAAAAACTGAACTTTAAGGTACAATATTTAACCACCTGGACCATAAGGGTGAAACCTCACACAACCTCTCTCTGATTACCGTGTGTGTGTGTGTGTGTGTGTGTGTGTGTGTGTGTGTGTGTGTGTGTGTCTCAGTACAGTCTAACACACTTTGAGGAAAAAGCTATCCGCCCTTTTCCGAATCCATAAGTTTACAGATGCCTTCAAATTTCTATTGTTGCTCTGATCGACAAGCGAAAGGAAGAATAATGTTCCTCCCTTTCAGGAATCGTGGACAATTTTGCTCCTGTGCCTACCGTCACTGATGGCTATGATATCGTCGACTCTCTTTCCGTTCTTAGATGTGCAAAAAAACACCATTAAAGACTTGTTATTAATACCTACAGTATATTATGAACAGACTAGACTGAGTGCTGCACACTGTCACATGTCTGGACGCTGTAATGTTCTCACCCTGGAGCTGATTATTGTCTAACAATAGCACAAACCAGAGTGTTTTATTTCTTCTAATTCTTTACCACCTTCCCCTTTCCATTTTTCCTCCAGTTTCACTAACAAACACTTAACACCATAAAAACCTGAAGTGGTGGTTGTTGTACCGCGTCTCCAGTCTGGTGGTACGTGTGTGTGTGGTGGTGCGCCTCAGTATCCTGGGGGGCCGTGTGCTCACCTGCAGCGTGTCGGCGGTATGGGCGCTCGGCTGGCCGCTCTTGCCGTAGCCTTGTCCGTGAGCCGTCAGCAGTCTCCCCGTCAGGTCTACGGCTGCCCTCCAGTTTTTTGTGGCCTGGTTAGAAAGACATGAGTGAGAAATATTTCAGTGATGATACTTTTGTGAGTGTTTGAGGACAACAACATTGTCCTTAACAGTGACTCAAACACTGGCTACAAAGACTTTACTAGATCAGTGCTTTCCTGCAGAACAACATTATGGAAACAAAACAATCTATTTTAATTAAATTTCCAGTCTCCCGAGTTGCAATGTTCCCCCTCACACTCTTTCCCCTCAGTCTACATTCACTGTTTCTTTTTTTCCCGCTTACTCTTTCCTATCTCATGTATATTCTTCCTGCATCCCTCCGAGCCCTGAGATTTGTGTCCTGCTCAGCATCTCCGTGTGCCTCTTCCTCTAACGTGTCTCTCTGGTTCTCTGTACAGCCGGGGTGCCTTTAAATCTTCATTAGGACGGGAAATGAAGCTGAAAACGACTGGCAGGGAAATGGGCGAAAGCAGCTGCAGCCGCTGAGACAGAACATAAAAAAGTCAAGGCGAGTGGAAATGGGGGTCCATTATGATGTACTGCAAATTCGGGGGTTGCAAGGTACTCGCAAAATAGATAAAATAAAACATTTGTTTTATGCTTTGCGTCAAAAGGACGCGGATATGATGCCGTTGTACGTTGTATTAAAATGCACCGACACGAACACAACTGGGACGCGCAGGAGAGAGAATTCACAACGGACGAACTTAATATCCTGCTAGTGGTGTACATGGCGTTCTGTACGCGCTGTGCTGGTGTGTTTGGGAGCTGGGGGGCGGGGGGGGGTGTCTGGATATAATCAGCAGTGCACAAACCTCAGTCTGTAGTCGGTGTGTCTGGATTACAAGATACAGATTTCTTAGTGTAACTTTTTTTAGTTGCCTTGTGAACGTGTACAGTAAGTCCCTGACTTATGAACATTCAAGTTACAAATTTCCGCAGATATGAACAGAGCACGATTCTACGAGCATTCATGAATGTGAACAAATCACGAAAGTAGCTCACATGTATTATAAAAAAAAATAGACATTGCATTGCACCAGATACCAATATTTACAGTTAAGTGTATGTATAAAATGTCTACAGTCAGGTATATTTTGTGTGTGTGTGTGTGTGTTTGGAGTCGGCCTCACCAGTTTCAATGAATCACTCCGGGAGCATAATAATAGAAAATGTCTGTCCTGTAAATCTGCTTTGCAACAATGACATTTAAAAGTGCTATACAAATAAAATTTAATTGAATTGTAAAGCTGTCGTGATGGTAAATAATTCTAAATTCAGAAAATCCTCACAATCCAATACAGTTGAAAACAGCTCTAAGACAAAATGGTTTCCGTTCAAGTGCACATCAAACACAATGTAGAGTTGTCTGTTCCCTTCCGAGTCGAATTTAAACGAGGTCAGCTGACCCCATTGCGTCACCAGTATTCATCATTTAAAGTCTTGCATAATACAGAACCAGAATGTTTTTTTTATGCTTTATGTTGTATATTCGTGTTAAAGGCGTACAAGACTCACTTTGTTGGACTTAAGAACAAATCCGACTTACGAACACGCTCCCGGAATAGAAATCGTTCATAGGTCGGGGACAACCTGTAGTTTTAACAACCATAAGCCGTTCTGCAAAACAAAAGGTTTGATTTGGTCTGATGATTCGACATAGTGTTCTTAAACATGGGCCAAGGCTAAACCTACAGCATGACCTATTTTTTTTTAACGCTTTCATAATGCCTGATTAATTGGCCTTCATGACCACCTCTGGATCTCTGAATTAAGACCGTGTAGGTGTGTGGAAACTCTGAGGAAACATAAAAACAAAGTTCACCACAAAGCAATTATATAACTATCCAGCTAGAATAACACGTAGCTGCCTTGGGATCGACAGAAACTGAAGACACTCGACACACTCAAATGAGTCTCATAAAAGAACACAGCTAAAGAGCTCGGCTAGGTTTGTAAAGAAATGACATACACTGTGAGTTTAAGCAAAGTCACATATTAAAAACAATTAACTGGTCTAAAAGAAGAAAATAACAGCCTGGTGCAAATCGTTTGGGGCTCGAGATGCAGAGAGGTGCAGAATCTAAAGAGGGAAAAAAAACCCTGAAAGGAGTAAAGAAGAACCTGAAGACAAGCCTTTTCATCAGGAAGACTTGAAGCAAACAAACATGGCAGCCTTGATGTATTTCTCCGTAGGCTCACACTCTCGAAAGAGATGGATTGCAGGTGCTCAGAGTTTAGCCATGCTGTAATTGAAACACTCTTCACATTCTGTATTAGGTACTCTCAACCCTTAGGCACTCTCAACCTGCTCTGGATTAGTCTTATTATCACGGGCTCTTCACAGGAAGAGGCTTTGAATTGCCGATACAGTTTGGGTTGTACTCTCCCGGTATTAGAAATTTAAATGTTTAAGTCTATAATATACCGTGACGTATCGTGAGGTGATCTGGGAAACTCAGCTGAATGTCGTGTCTGAATTCTGGCCAACATATACAAAGTGAAGCATCAATACGGTGTATCTCTCAGTCAAGATCGGTACACACAACCACATTGGTGTGAAACAGGGATGATCATTGACCCCCTCCATGTGGAGGATAAGCCACGGATGGTCATCACTGAAAGTATTTATGTGAGTATTAAAGTGTTTATGGAAAGTTGACTGAAATGTTGAAAAAATGCAGAGACAACGGAGATGAGCGCAGCCTTGAGAAGATCGTCAGGCAATGCCGATTCAAGACCTTGGGAAAGCTTCAGAAGGAGTGGAGTGAGGCTGGAGTCACCACACACATATGTCTTCAGAAAATGGCCTACTGCTAAATCGCTAGTATCAAGACACTCCTGAACCAGAGACGACGTCAGAGGTGTCTTACCTGGGCTAAGGAGAAAAAGAACCGGACTGCTGCTCAGTGGACCAAAGTGATTTCTTACTTATAGCCATGCTGGAATGGACCTGTCTGTATTAATCATAATGAATATAAAGAATACTTTAAGAGAAGATAAGATGCAATGCAGTGTTGAATCAAGATCCACTCTGAACGCTTATCCCTTTACACAATCTATAAAGCAAACTGTTAATACAGGAGAAATGATTAATCACAGGATCAGAGGATCAGCTACTTTTCCTGTAATTTAAATAAATTTTTTTGTTTTGTTTTATGTTATGGCTCCTCAATAGACTCTGGGGAAAACACTCCCATCTTTTAAGCAACAAACCCAAAACAACAACAAGAAAATTACAGCACGGCATTGTAGAGTGTGTTTCTCGTACAGAAATACAGTGACCCGCTGTGCTGCGACACACCATTCCAAGGTAAGACTAATATCTTTCTGATGAGTCCTGCATCCAGAACAGGTAGATCGACACAGGATTCAAAAATGAAAGTGTCTTATTTCCTGCCTCACAGCCTGGAACTGTTCGATTAAAACCGCTGTGTTCTTTCATAATGAAGTTGGGCCTCATGGGGAAAATCCTCAGTGACTAGACTTTGACAGCTTCAACTACAGCGGAACTAATAACAGTCCTAAAAAAAAAAAAAAAAAATCCAATGTACCCTACAGCATCTGCAACACCAACTCACATCCACCTGCTGACTTCTTTGTTTAAAAAAAAAACATGACTTCCTGAAGCTTAAGTGCAATTCACACTGCCCTCAACTGAGCACACACTTCATTGTTCTGCTTCGGAGATCCTGGATGTCTGCACTCCAAATTACAAAGGGGCAGAGGAGACGACTATGCCGAGTGAAACAAAAACAAAGCTTTCTCCTTTCTCTGTGCAGGCTATTAAGCTGGAGTTCGGAAAATTACACAGAAACATTAAGCTATCTGAAAAATAAGGTTGGGCGCCGGATCAAAACAGGTGAACTATTGCAGAAAAATATAAGAAAAAATAAGAATGATCTCCAAAACCAGCATTATTCCTGTAATAAAAACAAAAAGTCGATGGGCCAACTAATGAGAAAATGAATGTATTTACGCTGATTTTTATTGAGTTTGCGCCATAAAAATCAATTTTGTAAAATAATTTTATGTTTAAGCAGCTTGAAAAATAAAATAAAAAACAAAAATAAAAAACAAACAAAATAAAAAACACACAACTTTGCTTTGGAAGCACAAACATCAACCCCATTAGCTCATGTTGGCTTGAATCCTGAGCTCCTTTCACAAACCATTAAAGCAGAATCGTTAATACTGAAGAAACTGAGGGGGAGGAGGGGGGAGGGGGTGTGAAAGAAAGAAAGGAGGGAACGGAGGTGGGATGGACTGAAGGATGGAAGAAAGAAAGAAAGGAAGCAAGGAAGGAAATGAAAGGAATGAAAAGCAGGTTGGATGGAAGGAGCAATGGGAAAAACACACACACACACACACACACACACGGACAATTCAGAGTACCTAATCCAAATTAGGATTCACAGCACATGGCTTATCTGTTGAACACGTCACACACACACACACACATACACACACACACACACACACACACAGACACAGACACACACACAGACAAAAAGGTAAAACTAAAGAACAAAACAGCGACTCGTCTTTTTTATAAACACAAACTCATCAATAACGAGTGAAGAACTATTCACTTTATATTTCACTCTGAAGAGTCACAATGCAAATATAATCACTTTAATAGCTGAATGTTTACATGGCAACTAAAACTAAAATTTATTAAGTTATGTAAAATCTACTTTTTTTTTCATATTACAGTGGAACCTCGGATTAAGAGTAACACGGTTTGCAAGATGAGCAAAGATTTTTAATAAATTTTGACTTGGAAAACAAACAAGTATTGATTTACGAGTACCGAGTATCATGTATCACGCATGCGCTTCTTGTTTTGACACCGAGCGTCACGTGATCACAACTGAGCCAACGGTTTTTCTCTCTTACTTGTGCTGCGGAATTGTGGGTAATCGTCTCCCCTGCTGGGTCTTCGTGTGCGCCTCTTACTGGTTTAATCAACATCGGTGTACACGTGTACTGTTTACTATAACACTGTGACCACGTGTGTGTGCGAGAAATATATTTTATTTTGTGTCTGTATGTATGTGTGTACAGCGCGCGTATAAAGAAAAAGCAAGTATTTTGTGTTCATTATTTATATGTATTTATTTTTTTGGGCTGTAGAACGAATAATTTGAGTTTCCATTATTTCTTATACGAAGATTCGGTTTGCTTCACAAGTGTTTTGAAATACAAGTTTCAGGAACAAATTATGCCTGTAATCCAAGGTTACATCCACTGTATTCATTACACTGAAACAATTCAGCCTGTCAAAGACATTTTAATATTACACAAAAATAACCTGAGTGGACAGATGAGACAAGTGTTTCGTGACATCTGACGTAAAACTATGTGTTTTATAATCATTCCAACAGTCACCAATGGTGGTGACAGTGTGATGGTCCAGGATTTTACAGCTTCAGGATGACTTGCCGTAATTAATGGAACCATGAATTTTGCCCTCTACCAGTAAATCCTGAAGGAGAATGACAGATCATCAGGTCGTAACCTCAAGCACATGTGGGTTATACAGCAGAACAATGATCCAAAACACACCAGCAAGTTCACCTCTGGTGGTTTAGAAAAAAATAACTAAATTAAGTTTTTTGAGCGGCCTAGTCAAATTCCAGACTTAAATCAGATTGTGATACTGTGGGGTGACTTAGGTTAAACCCTCCAGTGGGGCTGAATTAAAACACTTCTGCAGAGAAAAGCGGCCCAAAATTCCTTCATAGTGAAGTATAAGAGTCAGTGCCAGTTATCACAAACACTTAATTGCAGTCATTGGTGTCACTGCCAGTTTAAAGTTTAAGGGGCAATTACTGTTTTACATAGGGCCAAGGTAGGTTTGAATAGCTTTTTTTCCCTTTAATTTATTAGATTATTCTTTAAAAACTACATTTTGTACTTCCTTGATTTGCCCTAGTGTAATATTAAAGTGTGTTTGATGAATTGAATAATTTAAGTGATGAATATGCAAATATATCAGAAAGGGGAAAATACTTTTTTACAGCACTGTAAATAACTATGATGAGCCAAGTAACTAACTAACTAAGTTAGTTACTTACTGAATTTTATTTACATTGATCCTGTTCACACACACTCTCGCTTGCGTCTCTGTGTCACCGTGCTGAGACACAATAGTGACAATTACAAGAGTCCTATCGCTGGCCTACCACACACACACACACACACACACACACACACTGCAGCATGAGTCACCCACGGAAGCTCTGCTGCAGTCAGTCTGGTGAAGAGAATCCACGATCTCCAGAAGCACCAGAACACACACGAGCACACAGACATGTGGAACTGTCACCTGCACTCACACGTCAGCTCCAGGCAGAGAGAGAGAGAGAGAGAGAGAGAGAGAGAGAGAAAGAGAGAGAGAGAGAGAGAGACCGATCCACACAGCCAAATGTATTTATACACACTGTGTGCTTATATAAGTGCGTCACTGGAGCTGAGAAGTGTAGGAGGCTTCACAGTTAGAGAGAAAGGAAAGAGGAGAGAGAGAGGGAGAGAGAGACAGGCAGAGAGAGACAGACAGACAGGGAGAGAGAGAGACAGGGGGAGATATACTGTATGTATGCTTTTTTTTTATTATAAATGTTCATGAGAGTCAAAAATGTCTGTACTCTTTTTTATATACATGTATTTATTGTTACTCATTCTATACAGTTCTGTTTTTGTTGTTGATTTTCTTGTGCCTTATTTCTAAACTTTGGCAATACGAATGTAAATATTTGTCATGCCAACTAAAGCACTTTTGAATCCAGTACAGTATATTTCAATTTGTACAGTATATTTCTATTTTTATGTACATCATATTTCTATTTTTATTTTTAGTTCTATTTTTATTTTTATTTGTAAACTTTAATTTTCTTTTAGGGTCAATGGCAGTCGTATAGGCATTTCACTAAATTTCGTACTGTATATGACTGTGTATGTGACAAATAAAATTTGAATTTGAATCTTGAATCTTGAGAGAGGGAGACAGGGAGTGACAGAGAGAGACAGAGAAAAAGAGAGAGAGGGAGAGGGAGTTCTGAACTTTTCCTCGTGAAGCATTAAGTTGTCTTTAACCTTAATCTTAAGTTATAATACAGAAATGAATGAAGTCAATGTTTGTAGCTTCTTAATCACATGAGGGATGTTAGACTTTAGGATTTGAGCTCGCAAATGCTCAAAAAAATTCACCTGAACACTTTAATAAGAACGACTTGACTTGATCTGCATATCTAATTTATAAAACCAATGAAACTGATATGGAATGTTAATATGGAGAACCTTTTCATGGTAATCTTTTCACGTCTCTCTGTAATGGGCATTGATAATCTGTTTCTACTGCAGCTTACTGATTTTATTTTTTAGGAAAATAAAACTCAATATTCTGCATACATTTTCATATTTTAACTTCATATTAACCTTTTATATCGGCAAAACAGTCTACAACAGCCAAGTGTGCTGCACTTAAACACAGGAGGGAGCCATTTCAGTTCAGTTCATCCATCATGTACAGTTTTGTTGCATTGCAGAGTTTGAACGGAGTAGGAACCAGAAGGTAAAGAGTTCTAATGTAAGGCTCATTTAAAATATAAAACAATCATCTGCACACTTGACCAGGAATACACCGACCCTGAAGCCATCTGTCAGGTAAAAAGAAACACAGCGCTAGCGGAGTCGGTGTGTTGGAGCAAACACCCGTGTTCGTGCGATGTCCTGAGCAAAGCAAATAAAGTAAGTCTCCCAGTTGCAAGGTTTAGAGCTGAGCCTATAAAAACGCAGGATAGCTGGGATTAACTCAAACTGCCCCACTGGGGATGCTGGAGGGAGCGGCACATCAGCACAAGCAGTTCTCGACTAACTCTCTAACCCTGAATCCTTCTCGCGCACACACACACACACACACACACACACACACACACACACACACACACACACACACACACACACAGGACTTACACAGTATTTTGTGCATGTTTGTCTGTTGTTGAAGGGCACAGGCACAGTGGGGAAGGCTGAACAGTTCTGACCTGTTCGTGTGTGTCTGACAGTTTTGCTTGAAAGCAGCTCAGTGATGCAGTGAGATAAACCCCTTAGGCTACAGATGGGAATACAACCTACAACTCCAAAACTCTCTCTCTCTCTCTCTCTCTCACACACACACACACACACCTCTCTCTTAAAAGCATATTTCTCCAGGCATCATACAGACACAAAATGTGCTTTTTTTGCTTCACTGGACTAACGGAAAGTCTTTCTATGTTTTCTTGTGGACAGAGGTGGTACTGCATCATGATGCAGCATGGAGGAATATTATTTCACTTAAAGTTGTTATTTATAATAGACCACTACCCCAGACGAAATATTGTAACACATATTCTTTACTTCTAATTATTCCAGTAAAAAATAACTAGACTGATCAGTTTAGAGCTTGTTTGTTTATGAAGAAAATCTTAACATTTCATTCAGTCACCTTCAGATTCGATTACATTTATTGGCCAACGCCTTTATCCAGAGAGACTTAGGTTTTATCTCATTATACATCTGAGCAGGTGAGGGTTAAGGGCCTCGCTCAGGAGCAACTTGGTGGTGGCGGACATTGAACCTGTGACCACATTCAAATTAAATTAAAATCACATACACAGTCACTTTCCTTCACCATGCGACTTCACCAAGTGTTTAAGTGATCTTCGCTCATGATTGTTTTATTAATGACCTCATCACTTCCACAGAGTTGACAGTTTGACTTCATCCCTCCAGGGTTTAATAATGTGTTGAAAGGTTCTTAAACCGATTCCAGTAATTTCAAATTCCCCTTCTAAAACGTCAGTGTATAATACGGTTTCACTCTTCTGGGAAGACATTCCACTAGAGTTTGCAGCAGAGCTGAGGGAATGTGTGTTTATTTAGCCACAAGAGCTTTAGTGATGTCAGGCAGGCACGGGTATCGAGTGTGTCGGTAACTGTATAGCTAGTAATCAACAAATACTTTAAATAGTAATTTCTAAATTAGATAGTTGGAAGACATTCTAAAAATGAAAGACTTTAATCAGTTTAGTAAAGTAGTGAGATCATTGGAAGTTAATTGGATCCCTGTTCATTACAACAGGGATCGTCACATCCAGTTTATGGGAGTTCCTTTTTTATCTTCTTTTCGATGATCTCCAGGAAAAATGGTGTTTGTCATCAGTTCCAACCTCCATCTCTGTACGGATCGCTCTCTGTGTTTCAGCACATGTGAACCACGGGTTAACTGCAAAGTTCAACCACCAGAATGCAAAATAAAATATTCCTCCTGCTGTGTACTGCGCTGTATTCAGACCTCAATCTTGAGTGCGAAACTCATACTTATTTTGCACTCACACAAATACTTTTACTCGTAAATTCTCTCTCGTACATACACGCATTGCATTTTCGCTTGTTAAAACTCTTGGTTGCCAGATCACATTGACAAAACCCCTGAAAAAAACAGCCCAAAGAACATTACTACTAGAACTCATACTGTAGCCCATTTATAAACACCGCCCCCAAGAAAGCAATTGTACCTTTTGCATAAATAAAACAGTATAATAATTGTATAATAATAAAAAAATAAAAAAATCTAGACATAGTGGACAAAAGTTAGGTAAATTGGTTTAATCACAAAAGAAATTCTATATTGGTTTGACAGAGTCAAATCAGAGCACCAATAACTTAGAGTATACGTAATGGTACGGCGTGCGTCTGTGATGGGCGTGTGTCCAAATCTATTATCATTTCTTGCTCACTCCGTAGGCTCCATCCCCTTCTGCAGATATGCAAAGGGACGGGCCCGCCTATTTGGGCCAGCTGGCAATAATTAACGTTAATAGGATCTCGGGCTTGCTCCGCATCATAAAAGCAAGATATGGAGTTTAGTTCGGGGTCCGGGAAGAACGTAAAGAGATGTGTGGTGCAGTAGGAGAGAGTGGCAAGCGATCAGGGCGATATGACGCGCCCTGGAGACTTGAAGCGCGAAACTAAAGAGGAGCCAGAAATTCTGTCTTTTGATCTCTGCGCTGAGAACAGCACGGAAAAGAACTGCGCGAGCTTCCGCTGCAACTTCATTCCTGCGCCAAGCGCGCCTTCACATCCCCGCCACCGAAGAGGAAAAGGCCACGAGGAGGACTGCGTTAAGGTTCCCGATCCCAGCTGGGAAAGCCGTGCATCCGACGGACGTCAGCGAGGACTACCGCCTAAGGCCGCGTCAAGAGAAAGCTGGAAGAGGCCAGGCCGGCCATCGTTAGCGGGAGAAGAACCATTGAGGGAGCACGCAGGAGCGCTGCCTCCACGTGCTCTATTCTGCCACTCCGTCCACCGCCACCTTATGTCAGCCGTGTGCCCTCATGCCAGCTAGGCACTGCCTCGGACCTGCACGTGCACATTCTTTCCTTCCCCTTTCTTTCCGTCCTCCCTCCTTTAATCCCAATTTTACTTAAATAATTTACCCTTTTTCCCGGCCTTAGCCACCACATCTTAAAAAAAGGTGGTCTAAAGTTTCCTCCCTCCCACAGAAGGGGCATGTTTTAGCTACGGTGGAGTTGATATGTGCTATGTGCCCATTTGTGCACAATCCTCCATTGTAGATCAGTTGTGTGCTTCTCCACAGGGAGTTTGTACAGAGACCCCAGCTGCCTCATGAGGAAGAGCCCGGTGCCAGCGGATCCGACCACCTCGACTCCTTCACCCCGGCCAGAGAGCTCTGATGGGTGACCTTCACACTGACTGTGTATAGGGCTCTCTTGATGGCGTTTTTAAAGTCTGAAGATGGAAAGAGAGGAAAAGGGTTGCTAGAGCCCCATTCCCCTCCAGAGCCCTGTTCCAAAGCCTCCTTAAACTCTGGAGGCAGCGCTAGAATCTACCTCTTTCAACATTCCCCGCAGCAGTCAATGAGACTGGATTTTTGCTTCCTCCCCAAATGTAGTTGTAGGTTTCCATGCTTCACCAGTACTCAAGCTAAGTTCAGTTCAGCCTTTAGTTGATGTAGGTTCCTTGATGTCAGGATTTCTGCTGAAATCAGTGGGTTGTTGAATATCAGCTCTTGATTTACACAGTAGCATGGCTGGTCCCCTGTTCTGCTGATTCTCAAAAGTAAAGACCACGCATTTAAAACTGTCCGATAAAACCTTGTTGTCTTTGATGTGTTGATCTCATTTAAGTCCATTATGACAAATGTCTGTCGTATTTTAAAAGCTAGACTTTTTGAAGTAGTAGACATGCTGTGTAGGTCCTTGTGGTCTATTTTTTCATAAAGTCCTGTATCGGCAGGTAAAGCCTTCCTGTATCGGCAGGTAAAGGACTGGTGCCCGTGTCCAGTGTTGCCTGTTCCAGAACAAGTCCACTATCCTTTTCTGAATCTCTCTGACTGCTGTTTCTGGTGGTTCAAGGGCTGTGAACCTGTGCCACAGCATTGAGGCATCCAAGTTGTTGGCGACCAGCACCCTTCCCCTGTAAGACAGCTGGGACAGGACCCAGGTCCATTTTGACAACTTTGCACTTACCTTCCCAGTATTTTTTGCAAGTATTTTTCGTCCCCTAGGTAGATTCCCAGGTATTTCTGTTCTTTTCTTGTATCCCTGTTCTTCCTCATTGCAAGTTCTCTGGAAGTTTGGGAAATTGTTTTCCCTGCCACTGACCTACAATAAAACTTTCACATTTGCCCAAATTGACACGTGAGGAAGACACAGCCTGATACATTTTAAAGCTATTGAAGAGGACCTGAATGTCCTCTTGTTTAATAAAACCTGAATGTCCTCTTGCTAATAAAAACCAGTATATCATCTGCATAAGCTGATGCAACTCCTATGTCTGGTATGCCACATTCTGTTTCCCTTTATGTTTCTTTAGTTGGTATAAAAGAGGTTCAATAGCCTGACAGTGGGCACCCTTGTCTGATCCCTTGTTGTATTTTAAAAGGACACCTAACTCCTCCCCCAACTTTAAGCATGATACAAGCATCTGTGTATAAAAGCTTGATCCATGCTATGAACCTTGTTTTAATCCCAAATGCATTTAATGTATAAAAGAGATTGGTGTGGTCCACTCACACCAATCTCGAATCGAATGCTTTTTCTTGGTCTATAGATAAAAAACCCCAGGTCATAAGAATTGATTTTACACAGTTCTATCATATCACAGTAACAGTACAGTAAAACATTGTCCATTATTGTGCGTCCAGGTATACAATAGGTCTCACTTGTGTGTATTATTGTGCCTCTGTATTCCTTTAGTCTGTTTGACAAACACTTTAATAGTATTTTGTATTCTGTGTATTTTAAAACACCCAAGTCCCCCTTTTTAGGAAGCAGAGCCCGTGTGCAGCTTGTCGGTAATTTGCTATTGTTTATAGACCAGTTAAAACCTTGTTTAAAACTGCTCTCAATGTTTCCCAGAACTGTTTGTAAAATCGGCTGGGAGTCCATCAATGGGAGTCCATCATCCAGTGGATGCTAGCTGCTGTACTGAAGTACTACCAGTTCCTAAATTTGGATGTCCGTGTCTAATGCTTTCTTTTGTTCTTCCTTTAGCTTTGGTAGGAAGTTTGTTAGTTTCTCTCTGCATTGCGGATCAGTGGCCTCCTCATGGTATAGTTCTTTGTAAAAGTCTATTGCAATTTTTCTCATTTCTTCACGAGATGTGGTTGTGGTGCCATTAGGACTTTTTAAGTACAGCATTTGGTTGTTTCGTCATGTTTTCCATTCCAGGTTAAAGAAGTAGAAGGTTGGGGCATAAATGTCTTTGATGTTGGAGATTTGTGATCTGATGAGGTCCTTTTGCCTGCTCATGTAAATAAGAGCTCAGTGCCATCTTTTTTGTTTTTAAGGAGTTTCTTTTTTCCTTAAAATTTTTTGCAAGTATTTAATTTTCTAGGTTTTTTTTATCTCCCGCTCTAATTCTTCAACTGCACTTTTTTTAATTGCATTGTATGTATTGTGTATTGCTGGCAAAAAAAATTAATTTGTGCTTTTCCAACCTCCCACCATGTCCCTAAAGATGTGAATTCCCCTTTCAATCCTCTCCATTCTTCCCAAAAGATTAAGAAACAGAAAATTTGATCTTGGAGCATTTTAGGTTAAAACACCAGTAAGATTGAGGTTTTGTTTTGTCAGACAATATAAACTCTATTGTGGCCATGTTGTGGTCAGAAACCCGCTGAATGAATAATACTCTGTAAGACTTTAAACCTAGGTTGGGGAGATTCTTGCCTGTAAAGGTACTGTAGCTCTTCTTTGATCATCCTGAATATTACCTGCAAGATGTGCCACTTTTCCACAGAAACGAACAGGAAGTGTAACTTACGATCAGCTGCTTGAGACCCAGGAAGTTCTGCTCCACAGAGTTAGCTGTGAGAACCTGCCTCTTGGTCGCTGCCTGGTCGCCAAGGAAACGCAGCATCAGGTCCTTTACTGCATCACCCTGCAACATTTGGAGTGTAAGCTTTTTCACCTCTTGCTTTTCTCACTCTCTCACACACACCTCACAGTTCATTTCAATTATAATAAAAAAAAAGTGACTGTGGCAGCAAAAGCATCTCTGGAACGTGACAATCTTTGGTTAAAAAGCTGGAAATAAACAGAACTACATGGGTTAAATTCCTAACAATCTATTACACAAGATTATTAGTGGGCTTAATAACACAGCAGTGCTGAATTCTCTTATCTGATTGGTCAGAAGGTTTGCTCCAACAGGAGCTCTGGCAGTTATACCTGCTGCAAAACACACAAAAATATCGACGGCCTTAATATAAGGCATTTCAGTTTCTATAGTAACGGCTCGATCATCAGGAGATTGAAACACAGGCCTACATGTTGACTTGGTGACGCTTTCTGAAAGAGAACATTAAAAAAAAAAAAGTGCCATCCCGCGGGAATCATCAGACTAGCACAAGCCAAGTCACTTACCTGGAGATTGTCGAACTTGAGTCCGGGCATGGACAGCTTGTCCCTGTCGACGTGCACAGGGTTGACCTGCTGCGTAGCTACAGAGATCAGCACTCTCCGTGTCTCCTCAGAGGGAAGCCAGGCGTCGTGGCGTCTGTCCACCTCACTCATACTCAAAGCGCTCGCAAACGGATCATCGCTGCCTGAGAACACCGCCTGTAGCTTGGTGATGTTCATCGCGGGCTCTGCAGGCCCCGTCCCGGGTCTCGCTGTGCTTTCGTGGGGAGCGGGACCGAAGTAAGTCCCTGCGGTGCCTCCGTCTGGAAGTAGGCCGCCCGAGGACAGCTGGCGCTCACGAGGGGCCGGGGACGTCGGAGACTCTGCGTTTGGGTTGCTGACCGAAATAAAAGACGAGGACGTGGTGAAGGAGTCAAAGAAGTCCGAGGCAGGGTTAACAGTGCCGTTATCGGTGAAGAATTTACTGAGGCTGGGACTGGGCTGAGACACCAGGGGAGCTAGTTTACTGGGAGTTTCATTATGGCCTGTTGTAAAGCTCGGGGATTTGACCAAAGTGGGCTGAAATCCATCAGGCACCAGCGACTGGGCTTTATTCTGCACCCCTTGGCTGAAAATCGTGCACACTGGAATAGGCTCGTCCTTAATCACAGGATTGGCGTCTTCCAGCTCTGTGGCTTTAGCTTTGGGGGTGCCTGGAGTGTGTGTCATGGCTGTAACATCGTCCTCTGTGCCGTCCCCATGACTGTCCTCTGTCTTCTCTTTCTCAACTAAAGCTGGAGGTGTCTCAGGTTCAACAGCAACATCAGGTGTGGTCTGTTCACTTCCAGCCTCTGTCTTTTCCTCTTTCACTTTGTCCTCCTCGGGCTCTTTGGAGTTAAGAGACTCCTTGTCATCTGTGTGCTCCAACAGACAGTCGATGGGGACGTCCTCCTCCTCGCTATTGGGAGAATCAGAGATCATGACGCTCTCCATCATCTGATCATTCAGCTTATCCGTGACGCTCCCGGAAGCGGCGCTGTCGTCCTGAGGAGAGACGAACGCTTCCACGTCCAGGTCAATGGTCTCCTCCTGGAAGAGAGCGTCTGCAACGGTGGGAAGGCCGCTCATATCGGCGGCGTCTGAGGAAGCACGGGCTGCGTTTACGTCGTCCTCTATTCCTGCGAGATCTAGAGTGGAAGGCCTTTGAGCTGCGTCCTCAGCACTGTCCATGTCTCTCGCCTGCCATTCAGACACACAGTGGGTGTGAAATACGAGCAGCATTATAGATAGTTAAAGTCACAGCAGTGTAACAAAGTGACTTTGTTACAACATGATGCATACAGACATGATGCATACAGACAAAACATTAGGAGTATTTTTAGTCTGTACAAAACCTTGCACACTTCATTATTTTAATTGTCATCATTTATCCTTAATTATTTTTACACTCAGATCTCCACTGCAGCAGGCATACAAATTTCATTAGAGATCCAATTATGAACCGCGATTCTTTGGTGTGCTGATTCACATAGCTCACACTGATTCCAAAACCAATTTTATAAAAACTATCTTTACATTTATAATAGAGATGAACTAGGCGATTAGTCAGTGACCAGAATCGGTTTGTTTTCTGTTTGATTCTCCGCGACCAGCGATCAGCTGATCAGCCTCAGATATAAACCATTCTGTACTGAGCGCAGAAGCTTCTGAGTGACGCAACAGAAACGAGTTTTTTTAATGGTGTTACATTATCAAAAATCACACACTATAAAAGCCTATTTTCACCAAACTCTGTGAGCAAATTAGTCTCAACCTTTGGTGGTGATTGAGGTGGTAAACGCCGCTGTTTCTTTATAACCCTACTGGTGACGTTCCCTGAACTAGTCACACATTTTATCCCATGTGGTAGGAGTGAATTGTTTGCTGAGTTTGTTTAGAAATAATAATTACGGCAGATGACAGTAAAAGACCTGGGCGTGATATTAGACAGCAACTTGTCTTTTGAAAATCATATTTCCAATATCACAAAAACAGCCTTTTTCCATCTTAGAAATATTGCCAAACTTAGGAGTATCCTATCCGTATCTGATGCAGAAAAGCTAGTTCATGCATTCATGACCTCCAGACTGGACTATTGTAATGCATTACTAGGTGGTTGTCCTGCATCCTCAATAAACAAGCTACAGTTAGTCCAAAATGCAGCCGCCAGGGTTCTCACTAGATCCAGAAAATATGATCATATAACACCTATATTATCATCCCTGCACTGGCTACCTGTTCAATTTAGAATTAATTACAAAATAGTACTACTTACATACAAGGCTTTAAATGGTTTAGCTCCCTCATACCTAACCAGTCTTCTGATACGCTATAATCCGCCACGCTCCTTAAGATCACAAAACTCCGGACTTCTGGTAATTCCCAGAATTTTAAAATCTACAAAAGGGGGCAGGGCATTTTCATATTTGCCTCCAAAGCTTTGGAATAGCCTTCCAGACACTGTTCGGGGAGCAGACACGGTTTCCCAATTCAAAAGTAGGCTCAAGACGCATCTCTTTAATCTGGCATACGCGTAACTCATCCCATAACCTCATACTCCATTACACTTATCCTGAATGGCAACTACGCTAATTCTCTCCATCTTTTCTGTATTTTTCTACCCATCCTGAGACATCTGGAGATTGTGCCAGCTTCAGTAGACAAAGGCCAACCCTGCGAGGTTTCTAAAGCATCTTGAGAAGGACCTGCTCCAGCTAGATTCTGCTTTATGATGGCTGGAGCTACACATCCTGCTCCTGTGCTTCCAGTGATCTGACCCCATCTGCCCTCTGCACCTACTGCTGAACTGAATCTACACAACTTCTGATATATTGAACTTTCACCTGCACAACACACTTGATGTTATTTCTATCTGTTATCACCCAGATGAGGATGGGTTCCCTGTTGAGTCTGGTTCCTCTCAAGGTTTCTTCCTATTGCCATCTCAGGGAGTTTTTCCTTGCCACTGTCGCCGTCACCCTTGGCTTGCTCATCAGAGACATTTCATTCATCATCCATTCATTTAATTATTATCTAGACACATTTTTCTCACACATACACACTTCCAAATATTTTCTTTTCTTTTCTTTCTTAAAAAAAAAAAAAAAAAAAAAAAATATTTCATTTTTTTTTGTGAAGCTGCTTTGGGACAATGACCATTGTTAAAAGCGCTATATAAATAAAATTGAATTGAATTGAATTGAATGACAGAGATACACGCTGCTCAGTGACAGTGTAGCTTTTTGTTTAAATGAATTCGAAGTTAAATGTTACCTCATGTTAGTTAGTAGTGTGTAAATGCTGCGCTTGTGTTTTAAGTGAGACAACTAATTTAATAAGGAATGGGCTACGTTTAATTAATTGATTAGTTCAGGCATGAATAACGTTAAGGTATAAAACTTTCAAGCTACAGCAATAAAAAAAAAAAGATCAAGGTTTTAAAATTGGGGGGGGGGGGGGGGATTGTAATATAAAATCGGGTCATTTATAAAATCGTGATACTTATAGAATCGGTACCGAGATATCGTAATAATATCGTATCGGAAGGTGACTGTTGATTCCTGTCACTACATTTCACTGTACAGAGATAAACACTGATGACGAAGTAAACTTTTATAATAACTCGAGCTTTACTGAAGCCCAGGAGCTGTGAGAGCTGCTGTTATTCTCCACAGAGTTAGCACAAAGCTAACCAGCAGGCTAGCTACACAACAGCACAACGCTTATCTCATTAAAGCGATTTTTCTTCCTCTTAAAACAGACCAAATAGTTAAAAGCCTTTATATTACTGCAGAGCTCTAACTCTAAAGGTGAAAATTTAACATTTATAAAATAAAACTCTTACCTCAGCGGCTAGCTGTCACTACCCAAACCCACGCACACTGCGCATGCGCTCCGCTACCGCGCATGTCAACAAGGCACACAGGAAACCGGAGTACAACGGCGCATGCGCCAAGTCACCACAGAGAACAGTTTTTACGGCATCCGAGAAGGATCAAACCGCATCCCGGAGAGTAGGTCGGTATTCCCGAAAGAGTTACGAAGCGCAGAGTGAAAACATTCGCCGTAAACAGCGGGGAGATACGCAAAGTTGTTCCTGCGCTATTTACGGACTTGTTTTCCATAACGCGGAAATCCGTAGCACTGAAGACTGGATAGGAAGAGCAGGTTTAACCTGAGGGAGTTCTTTACTGTCGTACTGTAGAATCTGTAAGCAGTTTAAAGCGTGCTGTGTGTGTGTGTGTGTGTTCGTGTAGAGGGAGAGTTCGGGGAGATGGAGGACGACGCGCCGGTCATCTACGGCCTTGAGTTCCAGGTACAGGGTTTAACACTTTCTATCTGTTTATTCGGACTGCATGTCATTTATATGGACGTGTGTGTGTGTGTGTGTGTGTGTGTGTTTTCACCTGCCTGATCCATAAACCTGTGAGGGATGTTAATGAAGAAGCCGATGATGTCATGATGTTTATAGTGATGACGTCAGTGTGACTCAGGATGAAGAGCAGCATGTGGATGGAACAGTTCAGTTAAACACATGTCTGTATGTGTGTGTGTGTGTGTGTGTGTGTTTTATATGCAGGAATGTTACACACAGAACGAGTAACTAAAGTCAGGCCTTTATTTGGGGAGCAGACAGGGTCAAGGGTCGTGCTCACGGGCTCAACAGCGGCAACCTGGTGGAGCTGGGACTCGAACCGGCAACCTTCTAATCGATAATTCAGTGCTCTAACCCTCTGAGCGACCACTGCCCCAAGTGATCATTCCCTGACAGGGAAACATGGGCTCAAGGTTGAGTGTTCGATTCCCACCTCAGGTCTGCGTGCATGGAGTTTGCGTGTTCTCCCCGGCGTGATGGGTTTCCTCCCACAGCCCAAAGACATGCCGATTAAGCTAATTGGTGTTCTGTGTGTGTGTGTGTGTGTGTGTGTGTCCTGCATGGACTGGCGAGTACTCCATCCAGGGTGTACCCACCCCACCCTCTGTCCCACATTCCCTGTAAATCATAAGCGGTATAAAGAGTGATTGAAGCTGCTTTGGGACAATGACCATTGTTAAAAGCGCTATATAAATAAAATTGAATTGAATTGATTAAATATTATATACATATTTAAGTCCTGTGCACCCAAAAGTGTTAAATACTTTATTTTTATACACACCTTTTTTTTTTTGATCATATAAAATCGTATAGCTGCTGTTGCTGTTTGATCTGTGGAACTTCTCAACTGTTTGTGTATTGATTTATGTGGCATACAAACACTAAGAATATATCTTTTTTTTACTGTCCATATGTGATCATGTCTATCTGTGTGTTTTTTATTCTCTCCATGATTAACCCCTGACTGCTGCACTCGTCCTCTCTGGTTGTGGATTAGTGCCGAGCTTTGACCGCTCAGACGGCTGAGACCGACGCTATAAGATTTCTGGTCGGGACGCAGTCCTTTAAATTTGATAATCAGGTAAGATAATCTGGATTGTGTCCTTGAAAATGTATTTGACAGCTGATCTGTTTTAAAGGCCATTTTTCCCCGATTACAATTTAAATCTGAGCTTAAAGTTTCCTCCAGAAAATACTTTTTAAAGTTTTCATTTTTGCTGTTTATTTATCTCGCTTTAACGAAAGTGTTTTAATTTTATCCTTACTTATCTCCTTCATTACAAATGTGACTGAAGGACATGCAGTAAAAGGTCACAGATTCCTATAAACCTTGAAAAGTTGCTGTTCTCATTTATCATCTTTACAATAAACTCCAGTATCTCAAAATATTAGAATATTCCCTAAGTTCACTCAAACAGAATTTAAATTAGAGAAAGGTCCAGCTTTTGTAAAGTCTGTTGATTTTGAAACTCAGTACTCGCTCAGAGCTCCTTCAGCATGAATTTCTGCCTCAGTGCGGGCGTGGCATGGAGGTGATCAGTCTGAGGTGCTGCTGAGGCGTTACTGAAGACCAGGTTGCTTTAATATCAGCCTTCAGCTCGTCTGTATTGTTGTCTCTGTGTTCCGCGTCTTCCGCTTGACAATAACCCAGAGATATTGGAGCCAAACTTTGGACATCACTTCTTGTCTCAGCAGAAATGTTCAGCTCTTTGTACAGGAAGTTCCTACAGAACTGAGGGCAGTCGAGAGATTTTAATATTTAAATGCACAGATATTATAACGTATCTGTCTCCTGACTGAGATGTGAAACAACAAAACATTTTTAGAGCAGTAGAGAATCAACTTCTGCAAATTGACTTGCTTACTGAACGATTCTACATGAAATGTATTTTTAAAAGAGGCTTTTCCCGTGCAGAAATTAAAATCAATTAACTGCTCAGCACTCCGGTGTTTGTTGGATTGATGAAGCGGAAAAAAAAATTAAAGGTTTAAAAAAAAAAATAATAAAAAAATCCCTTCACTTTGTTCTCCCTCTGATCTCATCCCTAAATCCCTCAGCTCGCGTCCAGGCGTTCCATCATATCTCGCCTCGGGTTCAGAGAGCAGCACTCTCAATCTCATTTACCTGCTAGTGCCAATTACAGCTCTCCTGTGGACGCATTCATCTCTAAAGCTTTTGGAAAAGCCGAAAAATGCCGACCTGAGGGTGCATGTGTGTGTGTGTGAGTGTGTGTGTGTGCCCGCGTGCGTGCGCATGAGAGAGAGAGAGAGAGAACATGCTTTCATGTCTGAGTCTGTAAGAGCGAGGCAGAGGAGAAGTGATGTTGGGTGTGTGTGTGTGTGTGTGTGTGTGTGTGAGTGTGTTGTACAGATTGACCCCATGCTGTTGCCTTTATATTGCATTTAAATAAACAATTTTTAGATATTTTTTTTTAACAATAATCCTGAACACTTGTGAAAAACACACACAGGTGTATAAAGTACATCACGATCTTCCTGTTAAGTGACTTAAACACACAACCTACTGAATGTTTAAATACACCCGCAGTCAGAAAGATTTAATCACAGTTATAGAGACGAGTCTTTTTGCCATTTCTGTGTGTTACTGTCTGATATCTGTCCCAGTCCTGTCCTCTCTCTACTGAATATCTGTTAGGAATCATCAGGACATAAACACTCACAGGAACAATCCGAATTAAGTCTCTTTTCAGCTGACTTGTGTGTCTTTATGTTCATCCTTAAGTGCCTTATTCAGTTTAAATAGTGCTGATGATGTGGCTCTACTGAATGTCTGGCTTTTAAAAAAGTTAGAATAATTGTGGAAAAGTATATATTTTTTATTGAATTCAAAAAGGAAAAAAATTTTCAAGCTTTCATGATTCCAGCTTCCAGCTCAGCACTGTGGCCTCGCACCTCCAGTTCGAACCTGGGTTTGATTACTGAAGACCAGATTGCTTTAACAGCAGCCTTCAGCTCGTCTGTATTGTTGTCTCTTTGTTCCTCGTCTTCCTCTTGACAATAACCCAGAGATATTGGAGCCAAACTTTAAACTTTGATCATTACTTCTTGTCTCAGCCGAGACGTTCAGCTCTTTGTACAGGAAGTTCCTCAGGCGGCTCATCTGTAATCCAGGTTAATTATAAGCCTTCAATTTGATCACACAGACTTGGACACCGTTAGTGGCCCTAATGCTTCCTCAGCACGCTATTCCCACTCTCCGCCTCCTGTGACGTCCACTCACGACTTCCTGAGCTTCATATTTTGAAGGCTGTCATTAGTCTATTATAGTTAATCTCGTCTTCCTGCGTTTTTCTCCAGCCTGGCGCTCTGCACGAAGCCGTGTTTCTGCCGTGTGCTTTTCTAAAGAGCCCTTACTGAGAGGAGTCAAAGTGGAGGCCTGTTTTACACCTGAGCCCATTTCGCCTCCTCCTCAGATAATTAATGTGGTGGAGACGGAGGCCCAAGTGGCCAAGAGCGATGACTCACTCTGCATCTCCGGCATAAAACTCTATAAATCATTCACAGACCTTCTACCTGAGCGCTGTTCATCGCCAGCTCCTATTATAAGACCTTCTTTGCCTCCAATTATCCTGTCCAGTCATTGGAATTTATTTGTATTGCTCGCCTCCATAAAATTATAACTTTGCTTAATAATTTTCCCTGATGCCTTTCAACCCAAGGTTAATGGTTTCTTTTCTGACTTCCAGCTGTCTAATCAGCAGCAATGCTCTCAAATGCTCTGGCTCGTGGACACGCGGTAGACACGCGGTAGACACGCGGTAGACACGCGGTAGACACGATGTAGACACGACGTAGACACTCAGACAGAGACAATTATTTTTCTCTCATAGTAAATAGAAAAACAGATCAGCTGTGGTCCTGGTGCTGTATGTTTTCATTAAAGATTTAGAAACATAATTATCGGATGCAAATCGTTTTTACATACCAGAGTGAAATGTTTATTGAGTGAGAGCAAAAGTCCCGCTTTGACTCGAACGCCCCTTGTATGATAGTTATTTCCGAGGCATCGTGTACTGTTTCATTATTTATTTATATATATTATTACCTACTTTGACTAAAAGCAGTAATGTTGGCACTTTATTAAGGAACCTAAAGTATATTTATACTTAACGGTTAACGGTTATGTTGATAATCAATAATCGATTCATCTGTTGATTACTGAAACGATTCATTAATTAATCAGATTACAGATACTCAATAGCTCTCATTTAGCGATCAGCCTTCAGGATTAGCTTGAGGTTGTTTTGTGCATGTGGTAACTAACAATCAGTATAATAAAGATGAATCGTTCATTAAAAATGTGTCTTTAATCAACTTTACTGATGAAAAAAATCTGCAACAAAGAAAAAGCAAAGCAGGAAACTGAGATACTGAGGGGCGGAGTCAAGTCAAGTGAAGTGTGAAGGGCCCGAGGGTGAGGTAGGAGGGAAGAGAGGAGAATGTGGCTAATTAGTGTGTGTGTGTGTGTGTGTGTGTGTGTGTGTGTGTGTGTGAGAGAGAGAGAGAGAATTTAACCCTAAACCTTCATTGTGAAGAACTGGAAATAAACCCAGACTCCCAGTAACACACAGTCGGTTTTGATCCACGTTCTCTCCGGGTGTGACTCCGCTCCCACTAACCCGACTCTCGCGTCCTTTACATTGTGGCCACGCCCCCTCCAGCATAAAAAAAGCCCTTCCCTCTGATAGTGTGCGTTGTTAAGAGTGAAATGTTCACACACTGAGGAGTCCCACACCATCGCACTAGAACACATGCCCCTCCCGGTGCCAAACACCTACTGTACACGGCAGAGCGCTCACGGCTCGCGCGACATTCGATCGCCATGACGTCATGAACGAATCGCCGATTCAGCGTGTTGTCAACTAATTTGATTATTGATTTTAGTGAATAACGTTGATGACGGTACCCTACTGTATCTATATTATGAGTCTGGTACGAGCTGTGTATTGAAAAATAAAATTATTAAAGTGTCACGGTATGTCCAAACACATTAAACAATCACCCACGTGTACGTATTGTGTTTAATGCAATTCATTTAAACGTGTTGTTTTTTCGTATTTATTCACTGTTCTGGCCCTACTTTTTATTTGCACTTTTTCTCTTTGCTGCTGTAACATGAAAATTTGGGACGAATAAAGGAACATCTCATCTCATCTCATCTCATCTCATCTCACATTATATTATATTATATTATATTATATTATATTATATTATATTACTCAGTGTAAGAGATTCAGTTTTTAAACAGTGCAATGTTTTTTTCCGTGTGTTTTTTCACTCATTATTATAACATTTATTCATACATTTCATTTAAGTATTCTGAATAAAACACTGTTAATAAAACTGTTCCAAGGTTTCTGTCCTCGATCTAACAGAAGTCATATGAAAGTGTGTGTTTCAGATCCTATAGATCAGTGATAGCATGTGTGACATTAAAGAATGGTTTTGCTAAGCAGGACTATCAGTGAAACACTTATTATGAAAAATAAATAAAAAATCATAAAAAAGGAAAAATGCTTCGTGCAAAAGCGTCTGATGGTTTTCATAACGTTTCTAAAACCGAACGTGTTCAAAAGGAGCGTTTAACAGCCACAAAGCTGAAATGGAAAAGCTGAAAAGATAAGTATCGGGGTGTGTGTGTGTGTGTGTGTGTGTGTGTGTGTGTGTAAGGATAAAAATCTAAAATATCTTCAGTGCTTAAGCTTTGAATTACTGTCACATTAAAGCAAATGTCCCAGAGTCTCTCTCTCTCTCTCTCTCTCTCTCTCTCTCTCTCTCTCTCTCTCTCTCACACACACACACATACACACACACACACACACACACTGTATATCTTTACATTAGTGTTGTTCTCATTTCCATTTGCCTTTCTTGTGCCTGGCAGATCCACATCATTGACTTTGATGATGAGAACAATATCATTAATAAGAACGTTCTCCTGCACCACGCCGGTGAGATCTGGCACATCGGCTCCAGTCCTGCTGACAGCGGAGTGCTGACCACGTGTTATAACAAGAGTGAGTCAATCCCTCTGCCCTTCTCCACTCCTCTCTCTATCTCGGTCACTCCATCTGTCTTCTCCGTGTCTCCACAGTCACTCTCTCGGATGTTTGGTTTGGATGTAAATGAAATGTGCACAGTTTCCCCTTCACACACTTATTCAAGAACAACATCCATTCAGAGGCGCTGCAGTAACTCATTCTCACCTGGTTAGACCGAGATCAAGTGCAAAAATTCTGACAATCATCAACAGGGTACAACTAGGGAACATCTTCTGAGCTTTGTCTCTCACTGTCATGTCTCTGGGTTAAACACACACACACACAGTGTCCCACATGGTCTCTCATCCAGGACGTGTTTGATTTCTGCATCTTTACTTGTGCTGTAACAGTGTATAAGGTTTCTGATTATTGTGTGAACTTTGACGTGTAGCTTTGCCCATTAAACCGCCCCCTCCTTGCCCTTCCTGATTCCTTATATGGTAACACTTCCTGTAGTTCGTGTCTAGACGAATAGACGCACAAATAACTCGTGTCTGCTGGAATTCTTTTGTCTGAGTGGAAAATGCGAATGAGTTTCCTATCTCCTGTCTGTCTCCGAGTTCTAGTTATACGGGATGTACGTGCCACAGGTCACCTGACCAAAGGGCTTAAATACGCTTTAATTCCATTTTAAACTTAATACTCTAAACCACAATCTAAATTACCTTTGGGAAATTGGACACCATCAAGGGAGAAAGTTCACTCAGTACGCCGGAGCCGTGATCGGACTGTCTGTCTGATTCACGGCTGAAACACCGGCCTCCCGGGAACTCCTTTAATAGTGTTTCCAAACATGTGTACGTGTCTTGGACGAGGTCAGGACTGTAAGGGAGGCGTGGCTATAACTCCCAGCCGAGTTCCTGTAGTTCTACATGTCGGCGATGCTGGCGATTTTTAAGGATCAGAAGATGTTCCACTCCCTGAATGTTTAGAATAGAAATGAAACTTGACAGTATGATTGTCTGAATCAAACGATCCAAATTAAATATGATCTAAATAATGTTTATTGCAGATAATGATGAGAGATTTCAGTGTTTTAATATCATTGGTATTTGGTAGTTTGCAGTCCTGGACGTGTTTCAGTTTGTCTCTAAAATGTTGTCCATCAGCACACACACACACACACACACACACACACACACACAGAGCGGCGACAGTGTACCAGCAGTGTCACTAGCGCAGTGTCCCAGACTCCCGGGCTCGTGCTCTAACAGACGCAGTGGTAATGGAACATGTCATATTTTGGCACTCCCAGCTCTCCTCTCTCACCACAAGGCAATTAAAAGAATTAAATGAACACACAACCGATTGGAAAAGGAAAATGTAATTAAATCCTGAGTTTATATGACTGGCGCCTGTGGCCTTGACTGGTCTGTGACAGTCTGAAGAAAACACACTGAGTTTATTCTACGAAAAAAAAAAATAGAGAGGATTTGATTAGATTTTTTTATTTATTTTTTGTATTCTTTCCTCGCTCTTGATCGTGATGAGGCAGATGCACGAGAAGTCATAACCGAGTTCAAAAGAAGAATATAATTAGTGTGACACACGGCCTGACGGAGCATCAGGAGTTAAAGGCTGCCGAGATCACACTCCCACTTCACCGTGCACTACGCTCTGTGTGTGTGTGTGTGTGTGTGTGTGTGTGTGTGTGATACACTAATATAATATTATATACAGTTATAATGACACTGTGTTCATAAGTGCAGCATCAGGAATAATATAATAAACATTAACACATTATATTATATTATATTATATTATATTATATTATATTATATTATATTATATTATATTATATTATATTATATTATGGAAATTTAAATTTGTATAATATTTCTGGGTTGAGTCTAAGACTTTCTTTTTTGCTGATATGAAAAGAAATCCCACTGTAACCATGGCAACACTGTAGGAGATGAGATCTTCTGTGTTGTACTGACGGTGTGTGACGGTGTGTGAGCATCGGTGTCGTTACAGTGTGTGTGTGGTGCATGGGCACGGCGATGCTGACACAGTGTAAGGTGCCTGAATGTTGCTATGGTAACAGAGTGTCATGTGCACTAGCACTGCTGTAGATACAGCGCATAAGCATGCATGAGCGTTGCCATGGTTACAGTGTCTAAAGTGCATAAGAACTGAAATTCTTATACGGTGTGATACGTGTGACCTTCGCTATAGTTACTGTAGCGTAATGACCGTGGGCGTTGCTATGGTTACAGTGCGTAAGCTCCTTGAGAACTGCGATTGTTACGGGGTGACACCTGCATGAGCGTTGCTATGGTTACAGTGTTACACTTTTATCCTCTTACAAGCAGGTTCTCGGATGTTTTAATTATTAATTACTGCCCTACCATTATTGCTAATATTGACATTTCTGTACATGTAGCCGTTAAACTGTCCCTCTTTTATTTCCTCTTTTGTTTATTTTTTTGTGTTTATCGTCCCCGTCTGTCCCCTCATTACATCACGTTTATACCTGAGTGATACACAAAGTCAACGATAAACACTTAAACCTTGTAAACACCGCACACTGTTTCACTGATTTAAATAAATCCACACCAGGTAAACGGTAGATTTAAGTTATATTGTTCTTGTCAGTTTAATCCAGTATTATGGCCGTAACTCTTAGATTCTTCCCAGCATCCTCAGCGTCATGACGGGTGTGTTTATTTCCGCGATCTGATTGGTTAATCAAGTAGAAAAAGACAGTTAAAGAAAGGTCTTGATGTCATAGATGTTTTTTTTTTTTTTTTTGTAAAAGCTGAACGTTGAAATTGATTTGCTCTATAACTTAAAGCCTTGCTCTATAACTATAATATAAAACTATAATAACTTTAATAACAGTATCCTGCGTGGACCCAGTGGTCAGTGTGTACAGAGTGTTTGTGTAACAGTGAGTGGTTAATGTAATGTAATGTAATGTAATGCCTCTGTAGTATCACATGACTGTACAGTTCATCATACTGTGTTAATTAGCAGACTTGGTTTTACCATTTTCTTTTTTCCCCTCCTTGTGAGCGCCTTGGAGTTAATTGCACAGATAATTGCAGAGCCAGGCTGTAGGCTTTGATTGATTGTTTTTCATTTAGCTATTCCTATTTTCACTCTCAGAAAGGAACTGAGACCAGAAGACTGTTTTCCCTTTTTTTCTTTTGTTTTTTTCAGTTTGGCATGTACAGTATGGGTAGCACTAAGGTACAGAATTGTGCTTATTTGTTAAATTCAAGATAAAATCTGTTTCTCTTTTGAAATGCGGTGCACGAGGCAGAAACGCTTGTGTGTGTGTGTGTGTGTGTGTGTGTGTGTGTGTGGCGGCATACGCCTCTAGAGGCAGCATAAGACAGGAAAGACCCTCATTTATCATTATCCAGCACTGAAACAAGACCACACACACACACACACACACACACACACACACACGCACAGAGGTCACGGTGTGAACATGCACAGGTTTGTGTTGTTTTTTGACAGACACAATATTATACATGTATGTAAAGAAATGTTTGGGGGGGGGGGGGTGTTCTATATGTGACTGCATTCCTGAGTGAGATTATAAAATTGTGTTTCTAATGTAATGTTTTATGTGTGTGTGTGTGTGTGTGTGTGTGTGTGTTCAGTCTCAGACAGCCGTGTGTTAACGTGTGCGGCGGTGTGGAGGATGCCCCCGGAATGGGAATCAGGCAGCCACGATTCCCCCGACGATTCGGCTCACAGCCCACAGGCCCTGCAGCTCCTCTGTCACCTTGACAACGCGGCCCACGGCAACGTGGCCTGGTAAAACACACGCCATCGATTTCAACCCTACAGCAGGTTCTGGTGTCTCTCCTCACACTCGTTCACACGGCTCGCTCGCGCTGCTATCGGGAGTAATCTGCTCGAAACCCCTCACTCTCTCCCTCTCTCTCTCCCTCTCTCTCCTTCACTCTCTCTCTCTCTCTCTCTCTCTCCTTCACTCTCTCTCTCTCTCTCTCTCTCTCTCTCTCTCTCTCTCCTTCACTCTCTCTCTCTCTCTCTCTCTCTCTCTCTCTCCTTCACTCTCTCTCTCTCTCTCTCTCCTTCACTCTCTCTCTCTCTCTCTCCTTCACTCTCTCTCTCTCTCTCTCTTTCCCTCTCTCTCCTTCACTCTCTCTCTCTCTCTCTCTCTCTCTCTCTCTCCTTCACTCTCTCTCTCTCTCTCTCTCTCTCCTTCACTCACTCTCTCTCTCTCTCTCTTTCCCTCTCTCTCCTTCTCTCTCTCTCTCTCTCTCTCTCTCTCTCTCCTTCACTCTCCTTCACTCACTCTCTCCCTCTCTCTCTCTCCTTCACTTTCTTTCTCTCTCCTTCACTCTCTCGCTCTCTCTCTCCTTCACTCTCTCGCTCTCTTTCGTTTTTATTCTCATTCTCCAGCTTTCACCAGAACGCGTTTGTTCTTCACTACTCCCACCTTTTTTTCTTTACCATTTTTCCTTATCTGTCACTCTCTCTTCTCGTTCCTTACACACAAAAAAGAATTTTTTAAAATGTTGAACGGGCTTTTGCTGTTATTTCACCCGCCGGATGCCTGACCTACATACTCTTCGGCTTTAGTCTGTGTGTGTGTGTGTGTGTGTGTGTGTGTGTGTGTGTGTGTGTGCCTTTGTTTTTAGCAGCCCGCACTATATCATATGCCATCATTCACAAAAGAAGAATAAAAGCTTAAGTTTACATTTTTTAGCCTTGCTGAATGCCAGTCTCCTGCCGTCTCCCACTGGAGACTGGAGTTTGATGGAGCTCACACAGTAATAGAATTTTCATTATCACTAGAATAAAAGAGGCCCTTGTATTTCAAAGCCTCTGGTTTCAGCTAAAAAAACAATGAGCTCGAATCTCCTCGGCTCCGTCGTCCTGACCGTCCAAACGCTTGTGTGGGATATTTAGTGTAGTTTAGCAGTAGGTCTGAGTTAATGTGCTCTGATTGGCAGATTCTGATTTTTGACATTACTGATGAGCACTTTGTTATACACGAGTTCACACACACTCTTTGGTCATTATTTCTGTGGATGAGAACCTGTCTGTGTTTGGGATAATAATGTCTCATTGATTCCACCGGTCAGAGAGGCTTGTTTTGTTTTTACTAGAAATATATACATTACATTTACATTTAGGCATTTGGCAGACGCTCTTATCCAGAGCGACTTACATTTTTATCTCATTACACATCTGAGCAGTTGAGGGTTAAGGGCCTTGCTCAAGGGCCCAACAGTGACGACTTAGTGGTTGTGGGGTTTGAACCTGGGATCTTCCGAACCGTAGTCCAATGCCTTAACCACTGAGCTACCCCTGGCCCATATATATAATATATAATATAATATTAAACATAAATATAATAAAGAGTTCAGTGCTCAAGTCTTATTTATTCATATTAAATCAAATGATGTATATTATACTTAGAAATAGAAACAGATGTTTTACTGCTACAGGCTGCAAAGTGTCTAAAGATACAATTTAAAACCTTGATGTTTATGTAACAGTCTGAGCAGCGACCTCATCTCCCCTCTCGTCTGTTCCAACCCCTCATCACTCATCATCATCAGCAGTAACTAATCACCTCCTGATCATCTCTCATCATCTGCACCTGTTTCTCACTGTGTGGTTTAACAAACAAAAAACATTCCTCTGAAACTGATTAGGTAGAGGGACTGGGGTGGACATGATGAGAGACAAAAACGTCCTTCAGGAGGCCTGGAGAGATATTCCTATGTCCTCAACACTACATTAAACATACAAGAACATCTGAAGTCTTTGGAAGCAACATATTAAGGAATGAGCTTTGTGATTAAGTGATTAAGAGAAGTTTATGAGAGAGGAGTTTGTGTGTGATTCCCTGTCTAATTATATCTTTAAACATTACATCATCTTTAAACTCTCATCATGAAAGGCGATAAGGATAAAAAATGCATTGCATCTCGCTCCTCATGCTACGGTACATTCGATGGAAAAAATATAAATCATACAGTCCATGAGACGCCCCTGATTGGCTGGTGATGCTGTGATTGACAGGTAATAGAGAGTCTGTCATCTGTCCTACACAGAGACATCATCGAGATTCAGACTCACAAACTCCCTGCGACAGGGCGAGTTATTTACTGTCGTGTCACTCAGGAGCTCGAGGAACAAATATATATACAGAATATATCGTTTTATTTATTTTCTAAACAAAAATAGCAAAATAATAATAATAATAATAATAATTTGAGAAAATGACAGTATTATGTTTTTATTAATTTATATGGCGCCGCTCGCAGGATTATAGAGGAACAGCAACGTTTTACTTCTTTAAATACAAAGATATACACAGTACCAGTCAAAAGTTTGGACACCCCTTCGGATTCAATGTTTGTTGTTTAGTGAGGCCAAGTAACACAAACTGCTGTTTGTTTATTCAGTCCATCTGATCAGGATGAGATTCGGAGCGTCCAGGGCGTCCAGGGCGTGATCGTCCTCAGTCCTGGTGTTGAAACGCTCCTCTTACTCGAAGGACACGTCTCTCTCTGATGGTCTCTTAACACACAAAGTCTAATGTAGAGACAATAATGGAGTGTGAGCTGATATTATTAGACATTGAGAGAATGTTCTCCATTCTGCAAGAGGTGTGTGTGTGTGTGTGTGTGTGAGGTTGAATGGCCGCCTCTTGGCAGAGTGCAGAGCCGCCGCAGTGTTGGAGCCCTGGGGTGAAGATTGATGCTACTGGTGTCTGTCCTTGTATAAATCTCAAGGGCAGGAGGTGTGTGTGTGTCTGTGTGTGTGTCTGTGTGTGTGTCTGTGTGTGTGTCTGTGTGTGTGTCTGTGTGTGTGTCTGTGTGTGTGTGTGTGTGTGTGTGTGGGAAGTGGTGTTCATGTGATCTTGTTTTTATGCATGCTGTTATAAAGGCTCTCTGCACGTCTATGTATTTGATGAGGGGTTCACACTACCACTGTCTGTTTTAATGTTGACACACACACACACACACACACACGGCTTGACTCACAGCTGTAAGGCCAGGTGATTTTCCCAAATATATCAAACTTTAAAATAAATAAGTAAAAACCAAGCGGACAGAGTGTGAGGAGCAGAGAGCGTTTGTTCCACGACAGCCTGGTCTGGTTTTGAATCGAGTGCCCGCCTCATAATCAATGGCCATCGAGTGGCTCGTGGCCAATCAGGAGCTCGCAGGGGGCCAGGAGGAATTTTCAGACCTGAATTGTGACCGTGGTGAGAGACGGCGCAATCAGGAGTGCGATTTGCACTCGGAGCGAGCGGCTTCCAGATCAATGGGAGACCGAGGAGGAGCGCGTAGTAACGGCGTTATGTAGGTCAGTCAATACCGACTATAATGATAGAATAATCTCAGTGGGGAACGGCAGCCAGTCGATCCTTAAACACATCTTATATTGTGTGTGTTCTCTCTGAAGAGAAAAAGGACCTTGAATAACCCTTTTATTTTATTTTATTTTTCATGTAGGCATTTAATGCTGTAGTCGTCATCGTGCACATAATGAGACGATAATACTGAAATCACACGCGTTAGTATTCAGGCTTCAGCTTTAACTACACGCCTGCGTGCGACTCGTCCTGTTCATGACAATCATAGACTAGACGAGAATGATTATTGGAACCTTTTCCTGCTTCTGCTTTGTGTATTAACATTTTAGTCTGAACTGTTCTTTATTTTTTTTTTCTCCATTGCATTGACCATAAAATGGTTTGCTTTATTGGTCTGGACTTTATTCTACTGATGTTTTCAGGATTACTGGTACATATGTACCATATACTGCGTAATTTAGACACTTTTGAAAATGTCAGAAAAAGTCTAAGAACGCTGGATATTCTGAACGGAACTGGACAAAACATTCATACAAGTACAGAAATATCAATCAATCCATTATCTACACCACTTATCCTGTTATAAGGGGCCGATACCAGGGGACTCGGGGCACAAGACGGGTGACGAGCACACACACGGACACACGCAGTCATACACTCCAGAACGTGTCTGTGGACTGTGTGGTGAAACCGAAGAACGTGGAGAAAATCCACCAGAAATGGGGAGAACATGCAAGGGGGAAGGTCGGTGGTTCAAGCCCCAGTACCGCCAGGCTTCCCCTGTTGAGCCCCAGTACCGCCAGGCTTCCCCTGTTGAGCCCCAGTACCGGAAGGCCTTTAACCCACTCTGCTCCAGGGGGCGCTGTATCCTGGCTGACCCTGCGCTCTGACCCCAGGTACACTGGAATATGAGGACTAAAAACACTTCACTGTGCTGTAAGGTGCGTGTGGTAAACCTTGAATCATGAACCCACACCCCTGGAGATGCGAGGCATCGGTGCTAAAGACTAACACACCAGGCAACCTGAATACAGAAAACATTTCCTACTTAAATATGGATGTAACTGTAGGACTTAAGTTTAGATTTTACGATTGGTCTTGTTAGAACTGTGGAAGGATCAAATAAAAGTAAATAAATTAAGAGAAAAATAGGTTTTAAAATTTTTGATGCCATTAAGGTATACGTTTTAAGACTAGTTCTGTAACACACCAGCAGATGGCAGCACAAGGCTGCACACACAGTCACAGGGAACACCGCCCTTCATAAGTCAGCGTGCCAAAAGACGTGGCCCTGTGTACACCCGGAGCCGTGAGACTGGCGCTATTCAGATCATGTGCTTTACCACGTCCGCTATTTCATCAGCGAGTTAGAACAAAGAGCGAATGTGGAATTCAGGGTGACACCGGGCAAATCTGCCACAGAGACGTTCGACACGATTCAACTTGTTTACGTTGATGTTACAACGAGTCATTTGTGGTGTTTTGAGCAGCACACACGCTTTAGGAGTGGAAGAACATCGGTGCAAGAAGACAAGAGATCAGGAAGACCTTTGATGAGCTCAAGCCCCAGAAAATGACGAAATAATTCGGCAACTTGTGCGTGATGATCGCCGGAGAACAATCCATCAAAACACCGCTGCTTGTGGATGTGTGATGTGAGAATCGCCTGGACGGTTCCCTGTGGGATTTGAACTTGTGCCGTGTTGCTGCCGAGTTCGTCACCAGGATGCTGACCCAGAAGCAGAAGTCTTTTTCGAAATCTTTTCAAAATAACGAATTCGAGGTTTTAAGGCATCTGAGGGAGGGAGTACGGCGGAAGTGGCACGCCAATCTCAAAACAGTTTTTATACCCATGTGTATATATATGTGATAAAGTTACCCGAAGAAATCATATTCTCATATTTTCCAGCATTTGTATGTACGTGTGTGTGTTTGTGTGTGTTGTGTGTGTGTTCCTCTGTGAAAACATTTATGAGACAGCAGGGACAAAAAAGTGGAATGACACCAATTTTAATGTTTATTTATATGAATTAATTTCCTGTAAAACACCCATAAGATCCCCCCCCCCACAACAATCTGTAGCAAAAGTAAAGCCTTTTTTTTCCCAGGGTGCCAAAATATACGGGCCATTCTTTAATGCTGACTGGAAGATGGAGCTAGTCATAACTCGCTACGCTTTATAGCTCATCTGCATACAAAGTGGATTAGACAGGAATCGCAAAGTGGGTTAAAACGGAAATTTGAATATATTGAGGGCTTTTAAGGAAGCCATGAGGACTCTATTTACATATTCAAGGAGGCAAAGTCTCTGTTATTCAAGGTCAAATGTATGATGTTTTTTTTAATCCTACCTCTTTTAAGTTAATTTGCATGGGTCTCAGCAATAAGACGACCCGAAACTGCCAGGGAAAAGGACGAGTACTTTCTTTAAAAAAAGAAAAGAAAGAAAGAAAAATGTAATGAATAGAAATCTCAAAGTGAAATAATAAAAAGACCAAAAGTGTGTGATTGTTCCTCATCTGTCTTCGAGTGGGGGACGACAGTCGTGCCCACATTACTGACCAGCGGCTCTCTGTAGCTTGGGATCGTTGTGTCGTTTATATCATCAATAAAAGATCTTTTTCAGCCACTTGAGGTCCCAACTCACAAAACACACATTTAAATTAAAGATGCATAGAATCACAAGAGCGAATCTTTTTTTCACTTCTCATGACATCATTCTTCCCTTCATGTGGTCATGATGTTATTCAGCTCTAAACCCTGTGTGATTACGACATTGTGCTGTCCAACCAGTTGCACAGACTTTTACATTTATGTAAAAATACCTAATAAATGTCACGGGTCTTCGTGTGTTCTATGAACGTGTGGAGATGGCGTCTGGTCGTCAGGGTGCAGGTGGGTCGATCGGAGTTCTGACATCTTCTTTTCTCTGCAGCGTGCTGTGGGAGCCCATGGGCGATGGCAAGCGTGTGATCTCTCTGGCTGAAAGCCACATCCTGCTCTGGGACCTTCAGGAGAGCTCCACCAAGGCCACGGTGAGACAGCAGCTCTCTCATTATTTGATAATTGCCATATGAAACCCTGCTCTCTCACGCTGCAGCCCGAGTCTGTTCAACCTACAAGGTACTTGGGTCAGCGTCACTCTAATGAGAAATGAACAGAATACTGCACTGTGTTTAATCTGAATTCTGTGATTAGACTGGATGAGAAATGTGATACTCTTCACTCTAAACTCGTAGATAATATATAATTCTCGGGGCAATCGTCGAGTTTTGTGAATAATAAAACCAGAACGATATAACAAACCCATTCAGGGGTCTTGGTGTGAGATGAACGGGAGAGAATGTCCAAGTTAAGCTGTAGCTTTATTCAGTGCGGTAAAATAAACTCGTGTGGTTATTTTAAAAGTTCCCGAACTAAACAAGTACTCTGGTCACAGAATGACACATAATCAGATGAATAAACTGCCTGCCCCAAACAAAGCCACCATTTTCACGGTCACACGGTCAAATTATCAGGCTTCATCAAGCAAAGAAAACAAATAAGGAGTTTGAAATGATTGGATCTGAGTTACGAATGCTTTATAACAGTTTATCAACACACAGAAGGACAGAACTGAACCGTCAACCCTGTGGAAGTGATGAGGTCACAAACAATCATGAACAGAGATCATTTAAACATCTGGTGAAGTTTCAGAGTGAACACATCTGAAGTCTAAAGTCTTCAGTTTGTTAGGGATCATAAAGACTGGACTTTGGAGTGATGGAGAAAGGTCATGTGACCTGATGAGTCCAGACTGATCCTATTCCAGAGTGATGGGCGTGTCAGGGTGAGAAGGGAAGGACATGAAGCGATGCTCCCATCATGCATAGTGTCCACTGTACAAGCCTCTGGAGACAGTGTTATGATCTGGGGTTGATCAGTTACTCAGGTCTAGACTCAGTAGGGATCATTTTCACACACATGAACTAGACACCACTGTGTGTGTGTGTGTGTGTGTCTCTGTGTGATGAAAGATAAAGATGACTGAATAAATTCTTAGAGTGTGTGAGATGTTTGTGTGTGTGTATCTTTGGCCAAAGACTTCATGTCACTTTACATCGATGTTCACTGTCAGTGCTGTAAACCGTCTCGTTCTTCACGTACACGGTGAGACACGGCGTAGAGACACATTAGCTCGAATGATTCCCCGGACGAATCCTGTGATTTGTGGTTTAACATTAATCCCAGTTTCAGTTCCCGTTTTTTAAGCAAATCCGTGTAAGTTCATCGAATCAGTTCATGGAAAACTGCAGCTCGGCAGGAAGAGTCTAAAATAAAGAAATAAAGATACTTAACGAAGCGCGTTTGCTCGAGCCTGGGAAGACGGTGAAAGCCCCGGTCATGGTTTAGTCCCTGAGGTTTTATCTTTTCTCCTCCCACGTCCCGCTGCCGGAGCAGTTAAGGTGTCCGCAGTCCTGCACGTCCAGATGAAATGTGAGTTTAGGTTGGTTAACTTAATGTCCCATTAGCGAGGAGCCGCCGTGTTGAAGGTATTCATTAATAATGCGCTGCAGTCATTACTAATTAACACCTCGCAGACTGAAATTCACAGGCTGGACGTGAGGCGGACCTTTCAGGGCGTAACCCAGAGTCGACGCCTCAGAGACTTGTGAAGACACACACACACACACACATACACACACTCAACTCCAGCAGAGGTTACTCAAGAGCTCCATGGTCAGTGCCACAGAGAGTCTCTTAGCATTCACGCTAATTTATGCAGAGAGGGGGGTGGGGTGGGAGTTATATCAGGTGACGAGGTCCGTTGAGGAGAGAAGTGTCTATTAAAAGAGACATGAAAAAGACTTAGAGAGAGAGAGACAGGAAAGAGTGTGTGAGAGAGAGAGACGCAGGGTGCTCAGTCAGGTTCTGGCAGCGCTGATGAGAATGCTAATCTCTCTCATGCAAACCTCCTTATACACACGAAAACATGCCAGCTCCCTTCATCTCGTCTTTCCCCACGTCCCTTTTCTCCTTCGGAGCCAGAACGTCTCACGTTGATGTGTTCATCACGACCGCATCCTTGCCGCTGCTCAGACTGTAAAGCGCTTTTCTTCTTCTTCTTCTTCTTCTTCTCCCAAATCTCTGTGAATTTTGCTCGAGAATTCGACAAGCTCACGACTTCACGGCTTACCAAACACCCGCGCTAAAGCCAAGCCAGCTTAGCAAAAACAGCACAGTGTGAGAAATATCAGCACGCTTTCAGTGAATCTCGTGAGAGGGAACGGAGTGAGTGTATGCCATCATTCCGCCGAGTTCACGCTAATGTTTAATGGCATCGGGGCTAATGGAGGCTGGCGAGGGTGGTGCTTGTGATCGGCACTGCAGCACAAAGATGTTCTTCCTTCTTACACCTAGTAATAATGAAATCATAATCCATATTTATTTAGCACCGTTCATTTCCAGAAAAATGTCAAGGTGCTTCATATGAATGAAGAAATACGTTTTGTTTTTTTTTCCTTTTCCCTCTAAAAGAATGCTGGATGATAGAGTAATGAGCGCGAGGCCAGGATCGATCCACTCCAAGCACGCCTTTGTGCTCTGGCTTTCCTCCAAGAAGCCTTCAAAAAAAAAAAGAAAGAAAGAAAGAAAAGAAAACACTCTAGGAGAAGGCAGGGTACGATCTGGCTCGTCTATCCGCTCGCACCGCGCCAAGCGATAAACAAAGCAGCGCAGGACAACTCCCACCGCCGCGCAGTACACTGGCCTTTGTTTATCATTATTCGATACGGCTGTATCGTCTCACCGTTCTATCACAAGACTGTCACGTCTGAGAATGATGATGTGCTCTTCTTCTCTTCTCCTCTTCTTCTTCTTTTTATAAACCATCCTGCCATGTTGTTGTTAAATTGTTTTATTGTTTGACGGTTGTCTTTTCGCCTACATTTTCTCAAATCGCTTATGCAGCAGTTTTACCTTTTCTTATTAGATGACGACTGTAGTTCAGAATGACACCATGTACTAATGTAAGCAGAGAGGAGAAACACAATACGCTAGACCGCACCACATCACACCTTAAGCTGAACGCAGACGGTGACGCCACACGTCAACGAGATGGAGCTGATTTTAAGTCGAGCTGCTTCACTGAGTCTGTTCTTCCCCTTTTTGATCTTCATTCATTAATCCATTCATCTCCTTTACCACTTCATCCTGTATACGGGGTCACGGGCAGTCTGGAGCCTGTCTCAGGAGGCATGAGGTGGGGTGCAACCTGGACAGGGTGGCAATTCAATGCAGCGCACTACACACCTAATTTTAACCTAATCTGCATGTCTGTGGATTGTAGGATGAAACCAGACAACCCAGAGGAAACCCACCAAACACAGGGAGGACATGCTCGAACCCTCGAGCCTGTAGGTGGCCATCGACCTTATAAAGGGTCAGAGCTCTGTTTACATTTACATTTACATTTGGGCATTTGGCAGACGCTCTTATCCAGAGCGACTTACATTTTTTTTTTTTTTTATCTCATTACATCTGAGCAGTTGAGGGTTAAGGGCCGCGCTCAAGGGCCCAACAGTGGCAACTTGGTGGTTGTGGGGTTTGAACCTGGGATCTTCCGAACCGTAGTCCAATGCCTTAACCACTGAACTACCCCTGGCCTCTGTTCATGACGGTCAAGTCCCTAGACTCCATATTTGGCAAATCGTGTCTTCATGGTGCTTGGTTTGTGTCCAGGTCATGTGACGCCAGAACGTGTGATAATACTGCAGTATAGAGAGACAATCTGTACACCTGCACATTTCTAACTTTGTGGGAAAATTATGAAGCAGAACCGCATATGGGTCAGATGGTCAGGTGTCCACATACTTCTGACCCCGTAGTGGACGTCCGGGTGTCTGTGATATTTGGTAAGACTTTTAAAGAAAGGTTGTGTTAATTGACATAATTGACCTCATAAGGACGCGTTAACGAACCAGACAGTTTATATAAACGTAGCCCAAGCGCCAGTGTCGATGAAGGAGCGAGTTAGCCTGCGCGCTAATCACTAATCGACGTTTGTCTAAATGTCAGCTATGTGCATTTGGATTAGGCAGTGTTTATCATCCTCAAACAAGAAATACCTTAGCATTAGCATCAACTCAGTTCTACTTATTAGATGTTGATTGTCAGTTGAACGTGAGTCTAAATATCGGCAGATTTGTGAATGAATCACTCCAAGGATATTAATTTAATAATTTAAATACTAATTTCTGTTAGTCATTACAGATGTTATTTGTAATAGATGGTATAATGGTTGATTCATTTCCCGCGTTTATGCCTTTTAAAATCATGGTCATTAATTATTTATTTATGTTAAAGAACGTTCCAGAAAAACCATCAAGGACACGGAAAAAAAAAAGCTCTTATCATTGTGTTTTAAAAGAAAAGGTGAAAAGTAGGTTTGTGTCTCTCAGCGGGAGTCGTGTCTCTATGACTTGCATCAACACGAGCAGCTTCAGCCTTCAGGGCGCGCGGTATCTGCTCTCGGGTCGCTCTGGACCGGACACAAACCTACCGAGGCTCCTCAGTGAATATGCAGCCATTGATTGAGAGGTGTGTGTGTGTGTGTGTGTGTGTGTGTGTGTGTGTGTGTGTGGATCGATTTGCCTCTCCAGATCTCCAGCAGTGCCACCTTGGAAGGCAAAGGGCAGCTGAAATTCACCTCGGGTAAATGGAGCCCCCACCACAACAGCACCCAGCTGGCCACCGCCAACGACACGGCTATCCGCGGATGGGACCTGCGCAGCATGAGGTGAGCTCGCGGGGTCAGAGGTCACAGGCATGAGTGGAAAGCTGATGAGACATTTCCATATAGCGCTGAAAAGTTGCGGTGCTCTGCTGCCACACACTGTTTGATATTCCGTCCTCCTGCTGGTGGAGTTACACGTGAGACGGCACAAAATATCACCTTTAGAGAAAATAAACAATAAATACACGTCAGTGAGTATACAGTATACATCTTCCTAAACCGTCTAACATAATCACTAGAATCTCTACATTTGATTTGCTTTTTTGTAGTTTTTATATGTTTTTAATAAAGAATGCTGTATTTAGAATTTATCCTCATTTTACTGTGAGATTAAATGAACTACAGGTTTGTTATGGAAGAGCTCTCTCCTTAATAACCAGTCAGACATGAGCATCAATGTCAGACGTTCTTCCCACGTGCCACAGAAAAGATGATGATATTATTTGTTCACTTTTCTGTCAATAAGATTCTGAATCTTTAACTAATCTGATTGGCTCTCTGCGGCGGGTTGGACGCTGAAACACAAGGAGCTTTTTACAGCATGAAATAAACAAAATAGAAAAAGAGTTCTCAGAACCCTGTATTTAAATGTTTTATAAAACAGTTTTGAGCGAGGAATCTGATTGGATGAAAGGCGTTATTCCACAAATGCTGATAACAGACAGTAACAGCACTGTGTAACTCTGTGTATGAGTGGGCGTGTCCCAGGTGTTGTCCAGTGGTTAATGACACTAACTGTGTGTCTCAGCGTGGGTGAGAGTAGGTCTGTACGGTCCGCAGTACTGAGGAGAGAGCAGCTGTCTGACTAAACCCACATTCACACCCAGTCACAGAAGCACTTTCAGTAAGAACACACATCTGATAACGTTATGGCGTCTTAAACAACACGCCGTCTCTGCACTAATCACTTCTGAATCGGCTCTGAACCGTCCGCGTCGTTCTGTTCACGGCTAACGCTCAACCACAAAGCTAACTAGCTTCTAGCACAAGGCTGAATCCAAAATCCCTATCTAACCCCTGATCAAGGGCACTACTTGGAGTGTGGAACAAGGGATTGTACACCCTACATAGTGTACTAGGTTTCCATTTAACGCTGTTTGGTATTCGACCCCAGAACCCTGGAGTTAACTGAGCTGATATTTTAAAGTGTAATAAGTTTCTCAGGACTGTCCACCACCTCCATGGTTCATTCTTTTGGATACAGAGTACCGTTATGGACTTAACACTACTCTCACCTCCTGTTAATTACACTAACTGTCTGTCTCCAGCTCCGCCAGTCGCGGTTAGTTGGTTCCACCAGGTGTGGAAGGATATGTGTGGGCGGAGCAAAATAAATGTTACCCATGTTACCCATAAAGAAACTAATCGTAATCTGTTGATAATAAATGGTGTTTGTGGAACTACTACATAAAAGTGATATGGCACTCGAGGTCGTGCTGTTGTACTGAATATCAGCATGATGCCTACAACCACATCAGAGCCATACTGATATTCAAGCAATGTCAATCAAATTGCTTCTTTCTGTAAAATTAAATCTAATGTATCAGACGATCAGTTTTTAGCGAATGCTAGAAGTCTGGCTTTTTCCGTACCCAGTCTGTTAGATAATGCTGTGTTCAGAACCAAACGTCAACAATCAGAATGATGTCTGGTGATTTTCTAAATGTAAATATGACCATCTGTCATCTCATTCGAGAACATATAGCAGAGTTTGTGCGGTGAGAGACGATCGACCTGCCATGATTTAATGCAAAGGCTTTCGTGGAACGTGTATCTTATTACAATATAATAATAACGCATTTGCTGCGAAGGCTATGAGCAATACAGCATCTAATTTGCGACAGTCTTTATCTCGGGAGTTCAGAACGCACTGTCAGTGTCGAATACTATGACGCATTGTATAACCGATTATCAGCGCATCTCTAATTTCCATATACAGCCGCGCTTTCACCCCGTTAGTGTGACGGCGGTGTGCGTGCCACTTAGTGAGGCAGGGCTGGTGCAGTGAATCATATGAAGCAGATGGGCGATGGAATAAAATGAGGCTCTGTGTGGGCTGTACAGCCAGAATAATAATCACAGCACTATTGATCCTCGGGATAACACAGGGCCAGACCTTGAGAAGATGAGTGAGGGAGAGAGAGAGAGATAACAGCAGGAGCAGAGCTGAGATTAGAAGAGATAGGAGGGATGGACAGGAGAGATACGAGACGGACGGACGGAGCAGGGATGGAGGGAGAGTTGGAGGGAAAAAAAATGACTCGGAGATTCATGGCAAAGGAAATAAAGGTTAGAAGGATAAATAGTGAAGATGTGAAACAATCGAGTATAAAGAGATTCGTAAAATCACTTTACCTGGTTATTTTTGTTTTCCTTTCACACGTTGCTTAAAATGTTTTGTAATTCATACAGGGACTGGGCGAGCTCGTGTGAGTTATACTACACTCACAGAGAAATAACCAGCGTTAGTTCAATTTAATTCATGAATCTGTTTGTTTGTTTTTTCATTCTTGATTCTGATTGGTCAGAGGGTGTTGATACATTTCACCGCCAGTAGGTTTTCCTTCATCCGGGCGTCTTCTAGATGGAGGACGGGTCAGGTCCTGGTGTTGTGGTAATAATGAAGAGACACTGATGATGGAGCAAATGCTGTGATGTAAACACTCAGAGTCAGGGATCTTCAGCTCCAGTCCCAGAGGGCCAGTGTCCACACTTTGGTGATTCTTTGACTCAAACGTAGCTGATTACAGAAGGTTTTCAAGAGAGACGACATCATTCACACAGACGCCTAAATCAGTCTTCAGGTCACACTAATCTGTAAACTCTATAGTAAATGCCATCTAAAAATTATTTGTCTCTCGTTCCCACTTGTAGTCTGTCTCTGATGCTTCCCTAATCAAAACCCTGCTAGTTACAGCCTTTACTTAACTGAAGTGGGTTTGGTAGAGAAACGAAAACACTAAAATGTGCCGGCGGTGTCCCTCAGGGCCTGAGGCTGGGAACCACTGATCTGTGACGTCATCCACAAACTAAGAGTTTTACTGACTAAGTAAATTAATATACAGAATTTACAGAAGAATCAAAACACACACAGACAGACACACACACACACACACACACACACACACACACACACACACACACACACACACAGACACGGTGCTCTCCATGTGTCCAGTTGGTTCAGCAGCTGTGTGCTTGCAGTAAAAGCATGCTTCTCTTCTGCTCCACTGCCCATCAGGCATCCTCCAGAGTGTGTGTGTGTGTGTGTGTGTGTGTGTGTGTGTGTGTGTGTGTGTGTGTTCTGGCTTGTCAAGAGGAGTGTGAGTCAGTTCAGCACTACCCTGTGTAAAAACATCAGCGCTCTGTACACGTCACACCAACGGCTGGGAGAGCAGAACTCTCTTTATTTATTAAAGGTTGTTTCGAGGGTAAATTCTGGCTGTTGTTTGTTGGTAGATGAAGTAGTTTAACAGTATTTTACTGTTGTGTGATCTGTAATTATATAACTATGTCACAAACTCAGCTGTTGATCTCCTGTGGAAATTAACGGAATTACTTCTCTACAATCTTTAGGTGTGTGTTTTTTAGGTGTATTTAAACCTGGACTACAGTTACAGTATATAACACACACACACACACACACACACGTACGTGTACCATTGAGATCCTCAGATTTTATATAGAAACAGTAGATGAGGTACACGGAGCGAGGTTCATGTGGATGTGAACACACACACACACACACACACACACACACACCACCTCCCTGTAACTGTGTAAACACTGTGCATTAGCTGTCAGCTCTGATGCCACAACACACACAGACTCAGGGCCGCGCTGCAGAGGAGACGGACGGCGGGTTTTATAACTGCTGGTGAGCTCGCAGATGTAGAGACGGAGGATGAGTGAGGAGCGATTAACGCGCGATCGCTACGTGATTATTCACATTCATGCGCGGGACCAATAATAGAATTCAGCTAATTAAAGAGGAGCGTGGCAGACCTGCGCGAGTGCGGCGTAGCTGCTCTGTGTGTTGTTCTGCGGCTGTAGTGCTGCTTCTTCTTAGGGTTTATACAAGTGCTTAATTCTCTCTTACACACACACACACACACACACACACACAATGATTCATACTAGTATTTAAACATGATTCATACAGATGCTTGACAGATATATAAATGTCTTTTTAAGGTCTGAAATAGGTTTGATTTTAGAACAAAAAAAGCTGAAATATTATAAATATATTTATAGTTAATAAATGAATATATTCTTCCGACTCAGCAGCAGGTTCGAGTCCTCTCTCAGCAGCAGGTACATGGAGCAGATCTTCACTAATCACCTGCACCCCTTCAGATCTTAAACTGGTTAAGACTAATTGTATGTACAGACGTCACTCGCTGCAGGAACGTGATGCACTTTTTCATTGCGTCCTCCATTCATTCACCTTCATTTTGGACGGGTCGTGATGAGGTTCAATCCTGTCCCAGTCACACCGGACACAAGGGGAAAGAACTTATCCCAGTCTGTCCAACACTGACCACTGACCATCACTCTGGAATAGGATCAGTCTGGACTCATCAGGTCGCTCTTCACCAGGTGTTAAACTCTCTGATCAGTCACACATGATATTTTCTGAAGACATGTCCCCCATGTAGTTGTCAGTAATGCGTTGGACAGTGTCTTTACCCAAATCCAATTATTTTAATGATTAATTTACTTGATGTGTCCCGCTAATCCGACTCCTGACCCACGCGCTGTGTCTGCAGCCTCGTTTCCACTGAGTGTGTGAAATGCTCTTTGTGTGTGTGGGTGTGTGTGGTGCATGCTGGGCTGTTGTCATGACAACAGAGGTGTCGGACATGACCGGATCTCCTGAGTCGTGTCCTTTCATCACCACCGCCAGCTGATTGTTGCCTGGGAGCGCTCTGTTTAACGTGTGTGTACTGAGACCAGAGGGGGAGCTCTGCTAACTGGACCATGTCGTGTCCTGAGGCTTTATGAGCGAAAGCAACCTGATCCCCGTCATTATTTTTGCCGAGTGTGTCCCCGAATCACAGCTCAGTCCAGGATTTGCCTGGTTGGGTCGCAATTTCAGATTTGCAAGCGTGGAAGACTCTGCAGCGGCGAGGCTAACCCAATTTCCTGCTCCATTTCTCTGGCTAGCTTTTACCAGTCGCCGCTCCTCGACCTCAGCGGGCGGGTGGGGACGTGGGGGGGTGTATGGGGGGGTGGTGGTGGGGAGTCTATGACCAGAGGCTAAAGGTCACCCCTGTTACCACTGCATCGCGGAAAGTCGTGTAGTGATGTAGAATACGTCCCCTTCAGATGGTGATGGTTTGTGACAAATCAGAAGCTCTCCCCTTTTAGTTTGACGAGGAGACGAGTGAGGACATTTTTTCTCCTCCGTCTCCTCTGCTGATGTCTTAATATTCATACATCATCTCGTAATGGGAGCGGACGTTTTAACCTTTGCCTGTGCTCGGCATCCACGGGCTCCCACGGAACGATTTGAATTGAGACTTTAATCTTGACCTAATTGAAGCCCCCCACGCGCGCCTCTGGTCGAATTTCCTCACCCCGAGTCTTAATAAGCTTTTTAATTAGCATGTTAATTGCATAATGAGATCAGTGGACGCTGAGATAGCCGGCTAACAGAGACGGAAAGTGCAGAGGGTGCGGTGGGCTGGAGATGCAGAAGGACCCCCGGCGCCCCTGTCAGTCGTCCCTGCTAATGAAGCCGAGGTCCTTCAGACTTCAGAGTTCACGCACATGCAGTGGCTTTTACAAGTTCATGCAGACCGAACGCGCACTCCGCCCCGGACGCACACGTCTGCACCCTGCATGTGGACCGGAGCCGCTGTATGGATCGTCACGTTTATAGATGAGATGTGATGTGATGGAGGTTTGGCCTTCAGAGCCACAGCATTAGACTGCTTCTGATTCAGGACAAATCTATGTCAGGTCTTAACCACACACACACACACACACACACACACACACACACACACCTCGCCCCACCACCTCTGCCTGTCTGATTTGATTTGTTTTCTCCTTACATTTCCTCTCTCTCTCTCACACACACAGTCAGATCTACTGCATTGAGAACGCTCACGGACAGTTGGTACGAGACTTGGACTTCAACCCCAACAAGCAGTACTACCTGGCCAGCTGCGGGGACGACTGTAAGGTCAAATTCTGGGACGTGAGACACATCAATGAGCCTGTCAAAACCCTGGAGGAGCACTCCCACTGGTTAGACACACACACACACACACACACACACACACACACAGTATAGAGATAAACACATAAGCATCGCCTTTGTGTGCAAAAGCAGATGAATTTCAGCTCAAGCATGACCATCCATACCATCACAGGATTACCTCAAGGATTTGTAACCTCACACACCCACAGCCGGTGTTTTTCTCTCTCGGTTCTGCAGTTTGTGTCGTGTGTGTGTGTTGACATTTTAATTAGCTTCATATCTGCAACACTCTTCCGTGTCTCATTTATTGGTCATGTATATGAGGCAGTTTGTAATTCACCAACCCAAGTCATGTTCACAGCCAGCCAAGCACACACACACACACACACACACACACACACACACACACACACACCAATCACTGCAAAAAGTGTCAGCCGTTGGATGCTATCTCTCGGAAACACAGCACCACTGTATCAATAGCGGCCCGGTTTGATCTTATTTAGATAAGACGCTCCAGACCTCAGTGCGCCTGCGCTTTGCTCATTTTTTGTCATTTGTTCAGTTGGCAGCGACGCCTTTGGCTGAGACTTGGGAGGGAAGAATTAGGGAATATTTTGGGACGGAAGCAGATTAGTTAGGCTGTAGAAGCAGGGTTGACTGAGCCAGATTTAGCTGTCGACAGCCAAGTTATCCTCCAACAATCCCCTTCTATGAGGGGCTGGGATCGTCTCCTGAGCCATGCCTGAGGCTTAGAGCGAGAGAGAGAGAGAGAGAGAGTGTTAGCGAGGTGGAAAAACAAGGAGAAAATTGGAGTAGGAGAGGGAAATTGGGAGGTAGGCAGTTTTTTTTTTTTGACAGAGCAAAATTAAAGTAAGAAGCCAAGATTCCAAAATAACAATGAAACCTGGGTTCTATAGGTGAAGCTGTGCTCAGGTCCATAATGAACATTTATACCTAAAAACTGCAAAATAGCAGGAGGTGTTGACTCAGGAACATTAATTAATTACCAGCAGTGTGACGTACCAAACCTCTGGATAAACATTTTCACATCATTTAGAGACTTAATAAAAAGCAGTGGTGGCTCTCAGACGGTTCAGGCTCTGGGTTACTGATCAGAAGGTCAGGGGTTCGAGCCCCAGCACCACCAAACTGATCAAGGCCCAAATCTGCTCCAGGGGGCGCTGTGTCCTGGCTGACCCTGCGCTCTGAACCCGACTTATTAATATGAGGGGGGCGGGGTCACTTCACTGTGCTGTAAGGTGACAATATAATATTATCTTTCAGAATAAAAAAACTTTCTCAGAACATTTTAACAACATCATATTGCATATTGAATTAAACAGTACATTAAAACATTCCTATGGTTACTTCACACACGTTGCACACGATGTCATTTTAAACCTGATTTGATGATGTCGTTGGTTTTTGTCAAGGTCTCTATCAACAGCATCGTTCTTTTAGCTTCCTCATGAGGAATAAATTAAAAATGTATTTATGAGATTTAAGTGTCTGTTGTGAAAAGTGCATTGAATTTAAATCATTCTAAAAATAATTATTCTCTGTAAATAATCTAAAACACAGTCTACAGTTTAACCCACAAATTACTACTTGTTACCACAAGGATCGTTCAAGTCAAACTGGGACTGCTGATGACATTTCTGGTGAATAAAGAAAGAAGACTTTGAGCACAGTACAGTGATGAGACTCCTACAGCCGCAGTGAGACATGTTTACATTCTAAACCGTGTTGGGTGGCTCAGGGTGAACTGCCCTCGTTCCCGTAAACACTCAGTGAATAGAAACCCCTCGTCCTGGAACAACTCGCACCCTACAGGAACTTGGCGGGGAGTTATTGCCACGCCCCCTGTGCAGGCCTGTCCTCACTACAAGACATTTCTGTCCATCGTTAAAGGAGTTCCTAGGAGGCCGGCGTTTCAGACATGAGTCAGACACTTTATTTGTTCACACACACACACACACACACACTGGAGACCTGTCTGAATGTCTAAAAATTACTGAAATTGAGTTTTGCATGATAGTTTCTGTTTTATTAAGTCAGGACCCCTATGTGCTGTATTTGATGGTTTTCTTTTCATTTTTATGATTGTTGTTGTTGTTTTAGGGTGTGGAGTGTGAGGTACAACCACTCCCACGACCAGCTGCTGCTTACAGCCAGCAGTGACAGCCGAGTCATTCTGTCCAACATGGTCTCCATTTCCTCTGAGCCCTTCGGCCACCTTGTAGATGACGACGACCTCAGTGACAGCGAGGACAATCATCACGAGGAAAAGTGTGTCCTCACTCACTCACTATCACTCACCCTCACTTACTCTCACTCATCCTCACTCACCCTCACTCATCCTCACTCACCCTCACTCATCCTCACTCATCCTCACTCACCCTCAGTCACTCACTCTCACTCACCCTCAGTCACTCACTCTCACTCACCCTCAGTCACTCACTCTCACTCACCCTCAGTCACTCACTCTCACTCACCCTCACTTACTCTCACTTACCCTTACTCACTCACAGTCACTATCACTCTCACTCATCCTCACTCACCCTCACTCATCCTCACTCACCCTCACTCATCCTCACTCACTCTCACTCACCCTCACTCATCCTCACTCACCCTCACTCACTCTCACTCACCCTCACTCATCCTCACTCATCCTCACTCACCCTCAGTCACTCACTCTCACTCACCCTCAGTCACTCACTCTCACTCACCCTCAGTCACTCACTCTCACTCACCCTCAGTCACTCACTCTCACTCACCCTCACTTACTCTCACTTACCCTTACTCACTCTCAGTCACTATCACTCTCACTCACCCTCACTCACCCTCACTCACCCTCACTCACCCTCACTCACCCTCACTCACCCTCACTCACTCTCACTCACTCACCCTCACTCACCCTCACTCACTTTCACTCACTTTCACTCACTCTCACTCACTCTTACTCACTTACTCTCACTCACCCTCAGTCACTCACTCTCACTCACCCTCAGTCACTCACTCTCACTCACCCTCACTTACTCTCACTTACCCTTACTCACTCTCAGTCACTATCACTCTCACTCATCCTCACTCACTCTCACTTACTCTCACTCACCCTCACTCATCCTCACTCTCACTCACCCTCAGTCACTCACCCTCACTCACCCTCACTTACTCTCACTTACCCTTACTCACTCTCAGTCACTATCACTCTCACTCATCCTCACTCACTCTCACTTACTCTCACTCACCCTCACTCATCCTCACTCACCCTCACTCACTCTCACTCATCCTCACTCATCCTTACTCATCCTCACTCACCCTCAGTCACTCACTCTCACTCACCCTCAGTCACTCACTCTCACTCACCCTCAGTCACTCACTCTCACTCACCCTCAGTCACTCACTCTCACTCACCCTCACTTACTCTCACTTACCCTTACTCACTCTCAGTCACTATCACTCTCACTCATCCTCACTCACCCTCACTCATCCTCACTCACCCTCACTCACCCTCACTCACTCTCACTCACTCTCACTCATCCTCACTCACTCTCACTCACCCTCACTTACTCTCACTTACCCTTACTCACTTACTCTCACTCACCCTCAGTCACTCACTCTCACTCACCCTCAGTCACTCACTCTCACTCACCCTCACTTACTCTCACTTACCCTTACTCACTCTCAGTCACTATCACTCTCACTCATCCTCACTCACTCTCACTTACTCTCACTCATCCTCACTCACTCACTCTCACTCCCCCCTTAGTCACTCTCACTCACTCTCACTCACCCTCAGTCACTCTCACTTAATCACTCTCACTCACCCTTACTTATTCACTCTCACTCACTCACTCACTCACTCACTCACTCACCCTTACTCACTTACTCACCCTTACTTACTCACTCACCCTCACTCTCTCACTCTCACTCAGCCATCCTCACTCACTCACCCTCACTCACTCTCACTCACCCTCACTCACTTACTCTCACTCACCCTCAGTCACTCACTCTTACTCACCCTCACTTACTCTCACTCATCCTCACTCACTCTCAGGCACTATCACTGTCACTCATCTTCACTCACCCTCACTTACTCTCACTTACCCTCAGTCACTCTCACTCACTCTCACTCACTCTCACTCATCCTTACTCACCCTCACTCAATCACTCTCACTCACCCTTACTCACTCACCCTTACTTACTCACTCTCACTCACTTACTCACTCACTCACCCTTATTCACTCACTCACCCTTACTTACTCACTCACCCTCACTCTCTCACTCTCACTCAGCCATCCTCACTCACTCACCCTCAGTCACTTACTCTCACTCACCCTCAGTCACTCACTCTCACTCACCCTCAGTCACTCACTCTCACTCACCCTCACTTACTCTCACTCATCCTCACTCACTCTCAGTCACTATCACTCTCACTCATCCTCACTCACCCTCACTTACTCTCACTCACCCTCAGTCACTCTCACTCACTCTCACTCATCCTTACTCACCCTCACTCACCCTCACTCAATTACTCTCACTCACCCTCACTCACTCACCCTTACTACTCACTCTCACTCACTTACTCACTCACTCACCCTTATTCACTCACTCACCCTTACTTACTCACTCACCCTCACTCTCTCACTCTCACTCAGCCATCCTCACTCACTCACCCTCACTCACTCTCACTCACCCTCAGTCACTTACTCTCACTCACTCTCAGTCACTTACTCTCACTCACCCTCAGTCACTCACTCTCACTCACCCTCACTCACTCACCCTTACTACTCACTCTCACTCACTCACCCTTACTACTCACTCTCACTCACTTACTCACTCACTCACCCTTATTCACTCACTCACCCTTACTTACTCACTCACCCTCACTCTCTCACTCTCACTCAGCCATCCTCACTCACTCACCCTCACTCACTCTCACTCACCCTCAGTCACTTACTCTCACTCACTCTCAGTCACTTACTCTCACTCACCCTCAGTCACTCACTCTCACTCACCCTCAGTCACTCACTCTCACTCACCCTCACTTACTCTCACTCATCCTCACTCACTCTCAGTCACTATCACTCTCACTCATCCTCACTCACCCTCACTTACTCTCACTCACCCTCAGTCACTCTCACTCACTCTCACTCACCCTCACTCAATCACTCTCACTCACCCTCACTCACTCACCCTTACTTACTCACTCTCACTCACTTACTCACTCACTCACCCTTATTCACTCACTCACCCTTACTTACTCACTCACCCTCACTCTCTCACTCTCACTCAGCCATCCTCACTGACTCACCCTCACTCACTCTCACTCACCCTCACTCACCCTCACTTATCCTCTCTCACTCACCCTCGCTCACCCTGGCTTACCCTCACTCACTCACTCACTCACTCACTTACTCACTCACTCTCACTCATCCTCAATCACTTTTACTCACTCACTCATCCTCACTCAGCCATCCTCACTCACTCTGTCTGTCACTGACTCATCCTGTTCTTTCTCTGTATAGTAGATTTCAGTTCAGTCACCTGCATGTGGGTGGCGCTGTGGTTCAGCCTCACAGCTCCAGGGTTTGGTCCTGTGTTTGGAGTCTGTAGGGAGAGTTACGTGTCTTTATAACTTGTTTACGATTTCTGCAGTTTATAACAACCTTAGAAAATACCGGAAAATTGATTGGCAGCTCTAAATTGCTGCAGGTGTGAATGAGTGTGTGTGTGTGTGTGTGTGTGTGTGTGTGTGTGTGTGTGTGTGTGTGTGGTTTACTGTGGTGATAAATGTATGAATGTATGCTTCTTCAAACTCTTCTGGAATATAACAGTAATCATAATATGGCACAAATTCAATTAAATTTTATTTGTATAGCACTTTTACCGATTGTTATTGTCACAAAGCAGCTTCACACAATCAGAAGAATTATTATAAGTGTGTATGAGATGTGAGTGTGTGTGAATCTGAATGATCAGATCGTCCCTGATGAACGAGTCGAGGGTGACGGTGCTGAGGGAAAAACTCCCTGAGATGGTAATAGGAAGGAACCTTGAGAGGAACCAGACTCAACAGGGAACCCATCCTCATCTGGGTGATAACGGATAGCAGGGATTGATCTGCACTTATACTGGGTGTTAGGAGGCTGGAGGTTCAGTATAACAGGAGATGTGGAGAAGTTCATATGGAGTCCAGTTCGGCACAGGGACGAGTCAGACAGGTCCAGAGGACAGAGGGGGTCTGGATCACTGGGGGCTCAGGAGAGACAGGTGTAGTGAGTGAGAGAGAGAGAGAGGAGAAGAGGAGATAACAGTTAGGTATAGTCACAGTCACATAATGTATAATGTAAATGTATATTTAGTGCATATATAACATCACGTATACAACAAATATGTATCACAGGATTTGGTTCTGCTGAGGTTTGGCTGTTACAGCAGACAACAGGGGGGCAATAAGATTAGAAACAGAGGTTTGGAATTAAAAGATCTTAATGATTTTAATGTTAAAGCAGGTGTGTATATAATTTTGTTTATGAATATGCAACGGAAGTCCATTACAGTGTGGACAGAAAACATGGAATATTAAAAACCCAAGTTTAACCAGCACAGTGTTTGAGAAAAATAAAAGAAAAAAATAATTGTTTACACCTGCAGTATGGCATTACATTACAGTCACACAATTTATATTTTCAACTGATATTTTATATTTGTACTCATTTCTCTCTCTCTCACACACACACACACACACACACACACACACACACACACACACACATTGTACTTACTCTCGCTCAAGCTCTCTCGTGCAGTCGCTTTGTTCTCACCAGGGTTGCCAGATCACACTGACAAAATCCCCCTGTGCAGAGCTAAGAACCTGCGCGCTCCAGTAAAATCCATAACATTTTATATACTAGAACTCATACTGTAGCATAATTATGCATATATATTACACACATACACACACACACACACACACACACACACACTACCCCACCCCGGCCCCATGATCTTGTTTTTTATGCTTTTAAGAAAATTTCAAGATCTGCTACTATTAAAGTTATTTTATTCATTATAAAGTTCCTGTTTGGGTCACTTAAAGGAGTTTAACCCCAAAACTCAACACCTCAGTATATCTCATAAACCAATGTGTTCCTGGAATTAGTGTTCAGATGAACCTCAGAATTATCTCATTAAAAACACCATGAGTCAAAGTCCAAGAACAAAACTCCAATATATAACAAAATATTATTATATTAACTTAATTAATTAGCCTTAAGCACTGCTCGTCATTTCTTTATTAATTTTATTCATTCCTCCTTTAATTGCTTCTGCTCGGTCTTGTCCGTTGTCCTGTATGATTATACGTAACCGGGTTCTGCTAATAAAGACTACATGTGTGTGTGTGCAGTAGAACCTGAACTCACCCTGTGTATCCTGTGTGCAGGAGCAAAGAGCCGCTCCAGGACAGCATCATTGCTACGTATGAGGAGCACGAGGACAGCGTGTACGCGGCGGAATGGTCGTCGGCCGACCCCTGGCTGTTCGCCTCGCTGAGTTACGATGGACGGCTGGTGATTAACCGAGTGCCCAGGGCGCTGAAGTACCGCATTCTACTGTAGCAGGACTGAAGTGTAAAGTGAGAATGAAAACATGTTTTTGGGATTTTTTTTTTTTTTTTTTTGGGCCACTGAACGCTAGAGATGAGAGTGAAACGAATGCTGAATTCTAGGCGAGGGATTGAAAGGATGATGAGGGAAAGTTGGTCTACATCTGCATGAAAAACACACGGCCGCTATTAACAGCACCAATTAGAGGCGGCTCCGGGGAGCGGAGTGACGGCTGCAAGGCTGTTTGAAGGGGAGAAGGCTGGAGGGCATGGAGTGGCGTATGGCTTTGAAAAAACCCCTCGAGTTGATCGCCAGCGTCTATTCTGTTAGTTCTGTTAGAAGCTTGCTTCATCTCGCCCAGCCTCGGGCGCCACCGCCGAGTAGAAAGTGCAGCCAGGGAGAACAGTGTGCCAGGGGCAGCGTGGCACAGCGGGGCCACTCTCCTCTAGCCTTCACTTCTCTCCTCCTTTACTTACCACAGGCGCAGAACTCCAAAGCAACAGCCAGAATTTACATCCAAACTTTACATACGGTTTTTAGTGCTTATTAATAGTTCTGTATTAAGTTACATTTTGTTATTTAACAGATTAATAAATTGTGACCTTATTGTTTTAAGGTTCTGTTTGGGTTAGGAATGAATAGAAGATGGAAATTTATAATCTTAAAGTCACAAATTACCATCATAGTCTGAAACCTGCGCTGCAAAAAAATCTCATTATAAGTCAAAACATTTAAATTCATTTAAAAATACAGATATGTTTGTTCTGCCAATCAGATGTCTCGAGATGACCTGAACATCGCTTGTGTATGAATACATATAAGGGTTCGAGTCAAAGCGGGACTTTTGATTGTACAGAATAACAGAACACAGTCCTGAGAGTAAAAACTCCCTTTATGTCTCTATATAATCCCCTGATACACTAATGCGTTTATCCAAGTGTCTCATTAGTGCTTAAACACCATCAAGGTAGAACATTTTCTTAGTACACCTGTGTGATTCACGTCTGAAACGCTGGCCTCCCAGGAACTCCTTCATGGCTCAATCATGTGGAAATGCCTAGGAGTGACATTAGCAGGGGACGTGGTGATAACTCGTAGCCTGTAATGTGTGAGTGCTGTTGGTGAATGAGTGTGTGTACAGTTTGCGTCTCCTCTGTGAGTTGGAGTCTAGTTATCCATCGATATTGAGGAATCCAGCCTTTCACTCTCTGAATGTTTGCGGGAACAACTGCAGTGAGCTCCGAGTCTCCAAAGCGTTCTCCAAAGCGTTCGCACCATCACATGTTCCACTGTGGCTCAGAGTCTCATCACCGTCCTGCGCTCCTGTACACCTTCATTCACTAGAAAGGTCATCACAAGTCCCAGTTTGACTTGAACATCACTCATGTATATAAAACAAAACTTGAAATTAATAGAAAAAAAGGCTCTTTAGGTTTAATGGTCATATATTTGCTTAATCTAATCTTATAAAAGGAAATTCTAGATAAATCTGATTTTTCGCTAACATCATTTTTTTGCAGTATGGATTTAATGCCTCGCATTGGCTGGTTTAAATTATTGCACTTTTTAAATGTATCAGATGTTCTACATGGTTTGATTGATTGCTCTGATTTTTTTTATTCCTGTATATTCCAAATAAATGTCCAAGGATTTTCCCTCCATTGCATTCAGCATATTTCATTATAGACAGAAGTTAAAATCGCCATGAAACGGCCTGCGAGTCATTCGAGCTGTGATCTGCTAAAGCTTGTAACTTGTCATTTCTGAACTTGGACAAGGAAGTCAAGAAGAAAATACTTATCAAGTCCTCGATCCTGAGTTCAGCCTATGACATCATCTTAACATTCCAGCTCCTCCTGGTAACGGGAAGTGAAATATCAGAGTATTTATTTTAGTTAAATTTACATAGACACGTCAGTTACATGTGCATCGTGAAAACTGTAAATTCGTCATAAACTGATAGTCACGAAAATTAGCTAGCTCATTGCTAACATACACATGTTCATGGAGGCATCAGTTTATTTTTGTAGCTTTTTAGGGACAATGCTGAGTTCAGTTCGTGTTAATTCAGGTTAATTCTGTATGTAGATGTTCATCATCATCATCGCAGCCTTGCTGGATCTAAACAAAGCCCAGAGCTGGTTAGTGAACTAGCTAAATATGAACAACAGCAAATTGTTTTCTTTCTCCCGTTTGTGTAGAACCACCTCCCCCACCTCCACCCACGCTGTCATCTTCATTGAGGATGATCTTGACAAGATGTTGTGTTTTTGTAACTGTGCTGTAAATTCTTGTGCTGAAGTCGATGGTCAGTAGTACTGATGGTGTGAAGGTCCACAGGGGGCATCATCAGGAGGTATCTGACGTGTCTGAATGGTCTGATTATACCCTGGTTCTCGACCCTGGTCCTGGAGGACTCAAAAGTTAACCATTAGCTGAAAAATGTATTTACAGTTTTCTGGGATCTTTAAGGGCCAGAAGTATTGGAACATTAACAGGAAAAGGTTCAACAATCGACAGCGCTCGTTACAGTGAGACGCTTATTGAAGAGCTAAAGACTAAACTCCGGATTAAACACCGAGGACTGATATCCGAGGGAGTCGTGATCTCAGGTGATGATGCACGTCCACACACTTCTGCTCCACACTGTCGACACTCTGAGGTGTTAAAGCTCCTCACTATGGTCCTGATCTCACTCCATCAGACTGTCACCTGTTCGGTCCCCTGAAAGCAGAACTACGAGGAGGAAGATTCACTCCTGATGAAGAACTGAAGACAGCGGTGCGTTCGTGGATCACAGCTCAGACTAAAACATTTAATAATGAGGGAATGCGAAAGCTTGTTGACAGATGGACAAAGTGTATCGAAAAGCAAAGAGATTATGTTGACAATATGTGCGGATAATTTTTGACTAACCATCTTAATATTACTGTTACTCTGCTTGTTAAGGATAATGAGAAACCTTGAGTTTGAAAGAACGTTTGATGGAATTGTGTTCTCAGGCGGTCAAAATTATCAAGAGTTGGGAACCTGACGTTAGTTGGAGAGTCTGATGTTAGTAAAGAACGTAAAGAACGCTCCTCTAAAAACTTAACTGGTGATTTCATCCAAATTATACCTTATTCAAAAATAATAAAAAAAAACAAACATGAATTTCCACCCAAAAAACGTGTGCAGAGCCGAAAATGTGTTGAGGAACCGCGCTGAAATGAGTTAAGATCATCATATATACGACACACTGCTTTTTCCTAGAGATCATATTATCGTGTCTAACTCTAGGGAACAGGTACAGAACCCCCAGCCTCCACCACCATCCCCCCCCCCCCCCACCTCCCTCAGTCTGCAGCACGTCTCCTCCACTGCGCTGGACTTCTTTTGTCTTCCTACTGGTTTAGTGAGGTTAAAATGGGTTGAGACTTTAGGGACACTCTTCCTCTCCTCTCTCTTTCCTCCTTAACACTGAGTTTTATTGCCTGTCACTACGGTACAGTCTGCACAGCACCGACTCTCTCACTCTCTCTCTCTCCCTGTCTCTCTCTCTCTCTTTCTCTCTCCCCTCTCTATCTCTCTCTCTCTCTCCCTGTCTCTCTCTCTCTCTCTCTCTCCCCTCTCTCCCTGTCTCTCTCTCTCTCCCCTCTCGCCCTGTCCTGTTCTTGACATGTGTGCTGGTGTGTAGCGGTGGAGTGCGGCGGTTCCTGTGATCATCCTGACAGCTATAGAGTCTTGGTGCAGTGTGTGTGTGTGTGTGTGTGTGCAGCATGTGCTTTGCTCTACCTCCAGCACCCTGTATGTCTCCACAGTACCTGAGACGTCCTTTCAGCCGGCACACACTCCACACCGGTGGGCTGAGAGAGGAGCACCAGGGGGGAGACAGAAAGGTTCAATGGGAACAGAAATAGGAACATACTATAGTAAACAGTTTCATGCGATATAAGAGGTATAGCGGAGGTTGTGTTTATCCTGCATCGTGAATAAAATGACATTTTAAACTCTTGTACAGGATTTTAGGAGACATTCTTCTGCAATAAGGACTATTGTTTTAAACTGTTACACTCGTACCATAACCACCGGGACAGGCTTCTGTTATTGTTACCAACAGACAAACTCACAAAACAGCTGTACAGAATCTGAATGTAGATTTTAAACCTTTACACTGAAGATCTTCTGACTCACAGTCTCGTCTCTGTGACACCTGATGGTGCTCTACAATCAAAGAAAGATACAGAAGTGTGTATGAAATGTGAGTGTGTGTGTGTGAATCAGAATGATCAGATCGTCCCTGATGAACACACCGAGGGCGATGGTGCTGAGCGGGTCGAGGTGGGCGGGGTCAGCAAATATTACTCAAGTAAAAGCAGAGGTCAGTTCTACTGGAGCGAATGTACACAAATACTTCCCTTCAAATTTACATAAAAGTATCAGAAGTAGTGAGCTTGTATTAGTTTAGAGTGGCTTCAAAGTCATAGTCAAGCTCTCTCTCTCTCTCTCTCTCTCTCTACCTCTCTCTCTCTCTCTCCTCTCTTTCTCTCTCTCTCTCTCTCTCCTCTCTTTCTCTACCCCTCTCTCTCTCCTCTCTCTCTCTCTCCCTCTCTCTTTCTCTCTCTATCTCTCTCTCTGTGCTTCCCAACTGTCTACATGCTGTTTTGTTTCTACCTGCAACGGCTCCATTTCTAATTTCAAACACCTGCTACATGATTATGGAGGGAAAACCATGCAGTTATGCATAATAGCCAGCAGGTGGTGATATAACCACTCTCGGATATTACGCACCAATCGGGTTACGTAACGCACCACCATGGATAAATGTAGTGACGTATAAAGTATATTTTGTGTATTTAGATATTTGTTGTAGCATCTAGTGGAGTAAAAGTAAAAAGTTTCACTAATAAAATTACTCACGTAAAACTACAAATATGTGAAACATGTACTTAAGTAGAGTGATGAAGTAAATGCACTCGGTTACCTTCTACCTCTGTGTGAGTCCCTGACTGGTGCAAAATATATTCGGCTTAATTATTAATAAACATACAGGGGAAAAATACACTTTCTGCTTTATTTTACATTTCTGTCACTCTCTTTCATTACAAACACACACATACACACACACACACACACACACACACACCATGCACGCAGGCAGATTTATTATTAAAGGCTCGCTGTTCCCCAAAACAGTGTCTGTAGGTTTTGTTTACACTGTGTTTACACCACTAGCATGAAAACTCTTATTTTATTCCCCATAAAGACGGAGCGGATGTTTCACAAATGAGGACGATATAACAAAAAATATATAAAGTCAAGGTGCGACGCGTTATGTATTTAATATATATAAAGGGCAGGTTTAACATGGTTACGTATTATTCGCGGGTCCGAGGGGGTACTGTGGGGGGTACTGTGGGGGGAGGCATGTTAAGGAGGGTGTGAGTGCTTGATTTTGCGCATGTCATACGGGTCACAGGTTGTTTATGATAAAAGCATGACCCACTCTAGATGAGATTATCCACTGAGACAAGCACGAGACTTGAGCAATCTTTAGGCTCCCCATGCAGGACGTCTGCAGTAGCACAGTGTGGGTCAGGGTGCCAAAACTTTGGAATAATTGGACACTTCAATAATTTGAACTGCTATATTATTTTATTCAGCTGACTTTGTGTCACTGCGTTAGTGATGTTGTTATTGTGTCTAATTCTTTCCCACATTAGAGTTAGTTCTCTTTTTTCATCATTAACCAGTTACATGTGGTCTGATGAAATGCTGATTTAAGGTAGGATTCACCTAAAATCATCTCTTTAAAGCTAAAAATCTTTATTTGATGCCCTATTTGTATTTATTTGTATATAGTTGGGTGCTATATTTAAACCTTGACTGGATCCCATCACACTTTCTGGGGAAAAGAACCGACTTCAGTATCAATATTTACTGTTAACACATGGCTTAAAGTAGATGACATTTTATTTTAGTGGAACCGAGTGTAACTGCACGACTGACGACTGTAAATAACACACGGAGGAGTGTTTAAAGACGTACAGTATGAAGCAGCAAGATTTCTTTTCTACGGTGTCCGAGAAGAAAATAACAAACCCAGAAAACTCGACGATGGTTCAGACAAACCGGGAAAGGTGGGTGTGGCTGATTGAAGAGACGTCTGTGATGGAGTTCTCATCCAATCAGCGTTAAGAATTTCATTCTCAAACCACACCCACCGTTCCCAGTTTGACTGAACCGTCGTCGTGTTTTCTGTTTTGTTATTTTGTTTTGCACTTCTCAGCCACCGTACTTTCCAGCTCAACCTGAATAAACTCGTCCGCTGGTTAAAGGCAACGAAACACTCTGTAGACTTCAGTGAGCGACTTTGTCATGACATCAGCGCTGGCTGAGACGAGGCCCGTGGAATAAAACACCAGCTGTAATAAACGTGAAGGTGGCGCTATTGTCTCATCGTTACTGATAGCAGTAAATTAACTAAATTAAATAGACATGGACATGAAAATCCACCAAAGAAAGTAAAAATGAGACAGAGTATCGTTCGGCCATCCTGTCTAGACGTTGCTGAGTAACAGCACAGACAGAAGAGCCGCGGCTTAATGACGTGAAACACTCGAGTAACAGAAATAGCGAGTGAAGGAGCTACAGCGCGTAACAGAGTAACTGGTTTTTAGTATAATTTACTAGATATTACATTAGTAGATACTATTTTTTCCCACAGCAATATTTTTTTTGAGATCATGTTTGTTTGTAGAGAAAAAGAAAAAAACTAATCTAATGAATCTGACTCGCGCGTCTACAGTAGCGCGGTTTTATCTACGCTTCTCCTTCAAGCTCTTTTCTTTTTTTAAACGCAGCACATTTTCTCCTCCAGTATCCGCAGTCTTCTTATTGAATTATTTCATATTCATTCCGCCGTGGCTGAAGGCTCTATAGCATGTCTCTATTGTTGCGTTTGCGTGTCTGTTATATTTAAATAATATTATTAAAACCTCGGGGTCACTGATGTGCGGTCTGCAGAGGGCAAAACCAGAATTGGATTCAGCTGCTCCACAAATGAAATTAGATTTCATTTAATAATTTATTCATGTCTGCTATGTAGGAGAGCAACCTTCAGGGAGCCCAGGTGATGATTACCAACGCCGCGCGCTCATTAGCATTCAGAAATATGCATAATCCCTCTAAAAGAAAATGATGCACAAACAGCAGCGGGGATCTGCGGGAAGTAATGACGAGCGGGAGAGTGGAGCAGAACGAATTATCAGAGGCCGCTGTGTCAGAACGAAGAGCCGCGGCTACGCGGTAATCGCGTGTTGTTTAGCGAAGATCGCTTCGTGTCCAGACGAAGATGTCGCGTATAGCACTCTCCGATCTCGAGTGATTCTCTCCAACGTTCCCTCGTCTCCTCCTGAATATAAACAGATACAAATCTCTGACATGTCCTGGAGAAATCGTCTGTATAACCCCCAACCCCCCCTCCACACCCCCCCCCCCCACCCCTCCACCCCCTATACACCCCCCAAATAAAAGCATCACGGCGTTAAACGTGGCGTCTCATCAGGTTCCTATGGGCTCTATAACTAACAATATCTCATCTTTCCCGTGACCGGGCGCTAAACCACGACTCTCAGAGTAACCAAATAATTATTATTCTCCTCAAACGGAGACGCGGCTCTGAAGCCCCATAATGCCTTTCTGCACCAGTAGGATACCGTTATTGACACTGGGCTTTGCTTTTCAGTTGTCACGGGCCTTAAGGCTTTTTGTTGTGTGGAAGAGAATATTATTCCAAACACTTGCATACAAATATTATTGTCAGGCTTTGATGTTTCCTTGGCTAACACACACACACGCTCACACACACACACACACAGCAGCTTAGTGACAAACAGCTCAGAGATGAGGGAAGGTCTGCAATATAAGCGGCTTATTCTGCATTGTTCCTCCTGAGATAAAATGTGTTCGCTCTCGCAGAACAGCTGGAATAAAAACCGATGTTTATTTGTTTACTTTTTGGTTGAATGTATGTTTTACAGTAAATATTGTTTTTTTTGTTGTTGTTATTTTTACACTTAATAACTTTTCACTCTGCTCACACACACACAGACACGTCTCTTCTGCACCAATTTATCCAGTGATTAGGACTGCAGTGAGCTCCGAGCCACCACATACGGCCTTCTTTAAAACTTCCGCAGTGTTTAAATGTTTTACTGCGGCTACGAGTCTCATCACCGTACTGTACATGAAGTCTTCTGTAAATATCAATCACTTTTACACCTTATACTCAATTTCATCAAGTCCCGGTTTGACTTGAACGCCACCTTATTTTAAATGCTCTTACCATCATTTTTATACTAATAAACTGTCTCACACTGTAGAATGTCATCAGGTACAAATCAGGCAGTATCACGCATCTGTTAATATTTATAGCTTTTTCTCTCGTGAGCTGAGCGAGTAATTACACCTGCAGGAGGTCTATAATGTAGACACGCCCCCTGAGCAACACGGCCAAGATATTAAGGCAGATAATATTAGATATTAGATGAAGAACAATAATAAAGCATTCTGCTCCACATTAAATACATTAATTAGGTGAATGTTTACCGACTGTACTTTTCCTTAAGGCACCCGGCGTGTGGTTTGGTACTGTAACACTCGTAATGACGTAGGAATTGTAAATGAGCCATAAATAAACAGGAGACTTAACTAAAGACTAGAGAGTTACTAAATAAATACAACATCAGGTTTTTATTTTAGTGCACCGCAGACACCAGGTCACATGATCGCTGATCTCTGTTAATCCACCAGGTTTAAAAGTTTTGATCAGGAAATGTTTATTAATAAGGGTTTGATTGGCAGGTGCAAAAACAATCCAACATATCACACGTACAGATGTACAACACGTCTCAGTCTGAACCTTCAGGAGGCTCGTATTATATATCAACATCACGTATATGAAGGAGAAATAACTTCAGTGCTCCCTGAATGACACCACTGAGGATAAACTCTGTCTCTCGTCTCTGGCCGGACGTCCACTCGGACAGGACGAGGCACGTCTTCTGACAAGCTGGACCACACATCACTCAGGCCCAGGGAGATGAGTGTGAAATGCAGCGTTAAACTTGGATGGAAGCCCGGGTCAGCTCGGTGGTCAGTGTCCAGCTGCTCACACGGCTCACCTTCTGCAAATCCTATAAACCTCTCATAAAAATTGTATTTTGTTATGTTTGTTCTCTGTTCTTCCGTCTCAGGTGGTGCTGATACTGTCTACGGCCTCAGCGAGTGTCTGCGGTCTGTCTGGAACCAACTACACTGTCAGGTCCATAAGTATTTGGACAGTCGACACAATAATGTTGTTTTTTTGCGTCTGTACATCACCAGATTTCATCTGAAACGATGCAATTAAAATGTAATCGAGGTGTAAATTTCCAGCTTTAATTTATGATTAATTAAAATATTTAATTATTTGTCTAGGAATTAAAACTGCTGTTTTTAAAGACACAAAATTAATTGAACAACTGACGGATGAACAGAGATAAAGTGCTGGCATTTGCCAAGTGTTGAATTTACATCTGAAATCTGAAAGCAAAGACGTGTGAAGGAGGCCGTCACCTGGCTGATAGAAATATCAACCATACAGAAGAGAGAGCAGAAACTTTTGAAACGTCCATTCTTAAAAGGATGACATGCACGGGTACACTACAGTACCTAAACTGTCTCCTTGTTCAAATACTTATGGACCCAGTTGTATATTTTGGTGAAATCTTTTTTTCATTGGGGGTGTAACACACTGCAGTAAGTCACATACTGTATGATCTTGTTAGTGATATTCATACACCGGCCACTTCATTAGGTACACCTTGCAAGTCTTGGGTCGAATCCTTCAGAACGTGTTTTTAATTCTTCGTGTCACAGATTCGACGCGGTGCTGGAGACACTCCTCGGAGATTCTGCTCCATATTAACATCAGAGCATCGTGCGTCCGTGATGCGTCTCTCCCGCTCCACCACGTCTCAAAGCCGCTCTACTGGACTTGAGATCATGTGACTGTGGAGGTCGTGTGAGTGCAGTGACCTCGCTGTCATGCTCAAGAACCCAGAGTGAGATGATTAAAGCATTGTGACTATAATGGGTTTGGACACACGCGCGGCGCCACAAACACGGACACGAGGCGAGGTCTTATGGAGAAGGGGTGATTTTATTTGGAGTGATGGGGAAGGAAAGGGTTAAAAGGAGGGAGAAAGGGGAAAAGGTGAGAAGGGGTGTATGTGCAGGTCTGACCTCACCCAAAGAACTGCCCTCACTGGGGATTTTTGCTTTTCCACACCATTCTGAGATGGTGATTGGTGAAAATCCAGTAGATCAGCATTCAAAGTCACTTAAACCAGCTTTCTTACAGTAAACAGGAGGAATCTAAGGCCAAGCGTTCGTACCAGCGAAGGGAAATTATTAAAGAAAATCATTTTTACCTTCACTGGTAAAGTATTAAAACTGTACTTATCCCTGTCTGGACTTTAAAGAATTAAATGATTGACTTGTGGTCAGGTTACTGAAGAGTCAGTGACCAGATATAAAACAGTGTGACTTCAGGAAATCAGGAGTAAAAAGACATTTATTTATTAATGATTTATTTTTTATAGCTTTAACAGATTCAGTCTTTGTTCAGTCTGTTCATCGTCTGTTGGAGGAATGTCAATATCCTTTGAAGCGTGTCTGACATTTCTCTTCTGTGAAAGTAGAAACCAGGAGAAAGACTTAAAGAGGAGGGAAAGAGGAAAAAAACAAACACTTCCAGTCTAACCATGAACGTTTTAGTAATGTAGTGTTACAACTCCACTATATACAGTCTAATTGTTCCCTGTAATAAAATGTCATATACAGTATATCTAATGTAATAGAACACATTTACAGTATTGTATCTTTACTCTAAATCGTCCTGTTTCAGTGAAATGAACTGACTGTACCGTAATGGTTATAGACTGAGGACCGGTCCATCACGCAGCGCTGAGACAGGACGGACCCGACCGTGTACCGCCGCGGAGGTCGTGGTCTCTCAGTGCATCAGGAGGAGGAGACGTGAATAATCTCGTGTCTCTTCTGCACAACCACACTTCCTCCTATAAAATGATTGGAGTTAATAAGGCTTAATGATAGAAAAGCACTCAAGGAATCAAAGGATACGATAGGCAGGAAATGTTACTTTGGGGTTTTGCTAAAGTTTCCAGAGGTATTTACTGAGACTTTGAACAGCAGATTAAAGGCAGATTTAACATCAAAGCTCGAAAGCCGTGAGTTATATGAGGCGAGGCTTCTTGCTTTACATTTCAGACCGGGTCAGTCATGTGAGAGCTGCAGCTTCTAGAGAGAGATGATGAAAAACTCAACAAACAGCCAAACTTCTGCATATTTTAGTGCGCAGAGGAGAGCGGTGAGTTAGGGAAAGATTATTACTTTATTCTAAGAAATAGTCTCTATTATATTCAGGAAACCCAAAACTGGCTGAGCTCAGTGAAAGTTAAACACTCGACAGATGAACAGAGACACCCAGACTGTAGACCAGACTGACTTATACAGGTTCAGGTTTAGAGTCGACGGGCCGAATCCTGAAATATCGATTTCTACAGTTACAGAATTAAACTTCAGATTAAAGAAAAGTGTAGAACATTAACAGAGCCGCGACCTTCTGAACCACGACTGTAGGAGGATCTAACAACAACTGTGTGTTAATAATGTGTAATAGAGTAGTGTAAGACAAACCCTACTTCATAAATTTTGGCACATTTTATCATAAAACTATGTTTATTGTTTACTGTTATTTATCATACTGTGTGTTTATTTACTTTTCTACGTCTGTGTGGTGTTGGAACTTTTCGGGAAGATCTAATGGCTTTTACTTAAAGTTGGCTGTTTTAACTCTCTCTCTCTCTCTCTCTCTCTCTCTCTCACACACACACACACACACACACACACACACACACACACACACACACACACACACACACACACACAAACTACTCAGAAGAAGATCAAAGTAGGTGGTAAAGCATCAGTTTGTGAAATAATAAACACTTGTTAAACTATTTCCTATATAAATATAAACTAGTTCTTAAAGAAATAACATCACTCTCATAACGTCACCCAGTGTGTATTAAATACAATGGAATATAAAGTCTATGTAGTTCAGAAAGACAATTCACCCTCCACTCTGATTCTCAGTTGGAATTAAAAGATATCAAATTTGGTAACTAAATTTGATATTGAAGAAGACTGTGATCGTACTGCACCATCAGTCGCTGTTTTTCTAATAGACGGCAAAATAGAGCCATGAGACAAAAACATGCTAGTAATGTACAGAAACCATAGAGGGGTTTCACAGCGATAGGATCAATACACTGCTGTAAATAATCTTATAAATTATTACTCTGATAAATGAGGATATTTAAGAAGATTTCTTGTTGCTCCACTTGACGTATCTAAAATAATTTTGTCCCCTATGAGTTGGACAGATTCCTAAACCCGCCGCCGTCCAGGACGTCCAGAACGTCCACTTTTTGGGCTCCAGCTGGCGCTGAACAATATCTCTGTTTTGAAAGCTACTCCTTATCTCTGCTCTGGCTCTACACATGGTCCAGTTCGCCACACACACACACATGTTCAGCATTTAGCAGGATTTATTCAACTAAATTTTATAAAGGTTTCTGCCAGAAAAACGAGCATCCACTTAAACTAATTCAATAGGGTTGATATGGATTGTAATGGGTAATGCAAAATTAATGAATGCTAATATGAGACTCTATGTGACCTGCCATATAGTAAAGACCAGACTGATGCTCTTGTTGAGGTGGTTAATTGGGTTTTACTTTAGTTTGTAAATGTGTTTTTTAATTTCTGACCAGTGGCTGTTTTGAGACAGCTTAATGGAACGGCTATTCATGTGTTTGACATTTAAGCCAATACTTTATGTTAAATCATTGTTCTCATATAATTTGGGGTTATGTTAATTACGATCCTCTTTCGGTTGAAATCTGTTAATATATTATTTTGAGAATAAAACGCTGTGGCCGCTTTAATGGAGTTGAAAATTGTTTCGAAAACTTGCCTCTAGGTAAACTGTTTAATTAGTCACTTCATAAGATGAAACCAAAAACATGATTATTGCACGAACATCCGACATCCAGCTCCAACTTCGATATTGTACAGAAGTGCCAATGTGCAAAACATATAAATAAGCTCATTAATAGTTATTATGTAGATAAAAACTGATTTAAACATTTTTTTCTTTCTGTGTGTGCAGGAAACCTTCGTCCATTGTTTCAGAGATCTACAGCAGCACCAACACGAGATCAGTGAATATTAATGTATTTTTTTTTTAATACCTTCCCTGATAGCTTGCCACCTCAACAACAGGCACATTATTATTTTTATTTCTAAATATTCTCTTTCTCACTTTCCTACTTTTTATTTTTTTTAAAGGAGCCTGGAGGGAATTGTCATCATTATGATCATTATTCCTGAGAGCTTTTCATATATTCTGCTTTATGAGTCCAGTGTATAGACTCAGTATCCGTTCTGAATACACTCCTACCTCATAGATTTCCCAGGCTGCATCTGCACCCGTGCTCCGTGCATGCATGGCTGTCTTAATAGCTAATGGGCCGTGGCTCTAATGGGCAGATCAGTGCATCCTCTCTGCAGGAGAGAGAGACATAATGGACTGTTGATGCTGGCAATTGTGTGGCTCTAATTGGGCTGGGGTGGGATGTTCCTGGCCCTAATGGGGCACCTCAGTATCGACCTCCTTCCATCATGCATTGTGAGATCCCACACTAATGCAGCGTCTCTACCTCTGTATCAAAGCCAGCTGGAAACATATACAGTGTGAGGTTAGGAAAGAGCAATCTGACTGTCCTAGGCTGAACTTTTCTGATATGGACTTTACTATCGCTACATACAGGACCAACAAAAACCTGAAGTATTACACAAAAACTACACAATAAACTAAATATAAAATATATTTATATAAAAAAATAATTGAAGGTGTTAATTTGTTGGTTGATGTCCTATTTGTATTATTTCCTGTAAGACATCAATGGTGGACATGTGGACATTGTTGGCACAGTCTCAATGGCACAGATTTTGGTTATTAACACCTAAAATAGCAAGAGCCTATTTCCTCACCCTCCATTTTAGACACACTATATTGCCAAAAGTATTGGCTCCCCTACCTTTACATGTATATGAACTTGAGTAACATCCAATTCCTTATCCATAGGGTTTAATATGATGTTGACCCCGCCCCCTCTGCCGCTATAACAACTTCAACTCTCCTGGGAAGGCGAAGGTGTTCTATCATGTTAAGGTCAGGACTCTGTGCAGGACAGTCAAGTTCTTTCACTCCAAACTTACTCACCCATGTCTTTACGGACTTTATGCTTTGTGCACTGGTGCGCCGTCATGTTGGACCTGGTGTGAGGTGGTTTTTCAGGAGTTGGACTCCTAATGCTTCAGCATACCAAGACAATACAAGAAATCCAACTTAGAAAGACAAACCAGTGGAGAGAGAAAACACTGGGCCCAAAGTTCTATGTCACATTTTGCACATTTTCTTAGTATAAAGACTCAGCAGCGCCACTGATGGTGGTTTAGTGTAAGTTCCTAAGCTTTGGAGGTTGTTTTTTTTGCTTAACCAGGGTCTGCAGGTAAGGAGGAGAGAGAGCTGGACAAACTGAACCCTTAAAGCTCTGCTGCATCGCCGTGTCCTGGTTGAGATCAGAGCCAGGCCTCCACTGATGCCCCCGTCAGCACTCAGTCCAGTGTTAACGTAGGAAAAGGAGAGGAAATGGACCAATCTGTCAACGGAAGAATTTTATTATGAAATAAAGGCCAGACAGTGTTTCTCGCTTCGCTCTTATGATTTCAGAGGCTGTTCACACTCTCTGTTCATCCTGAGGCCACTGGAACCTTTGATGCAATTGATACCCGTAGCAGAGCTGGTATTGCAGTTAATCTCCAATACGGGTGTAATAGAGGTCAATGGTTCAATTCTTCTCAGCATCCTCAAGGTTCTGGATGATAGCGCTTGACTCGTGTTGTGGGTTGTAGAGATTATAACGGAGGTGAGATCAAAATGTGCTCAACCATCGTCCTATCCTTTCCCTGCTCTCTCTCTCTGTCTTTTTCTTCGGCGCGGAGAGCAGCTGCCTGCGCGGTGTAGCCTTCACGATGCTGTTTTAATTGTTTAGTCTGAATTACAGTAGTGAGAAATGGACTCGACTTTGTGCCTGGAGCGCAGACGACACGCTAGAAAGTAAATTAGAGCAGGAGGAGTGTCCCTGAGGTACACATATGGGCGAGAGATAACAGTGTGAGGCGAGCTGCTGAGCATTCGGCATTAGCTCTCCACTCTCTCCACGCTAGTTAGGTCAGATTCTTTGCTTCTACTATAGCAGTAATAAAGAGATAAAACGCTGGCATGAAGGCATAGCAGTCGCACTTTGAAAGATGAAAGAAGGAACCAGTAAAATGTTCATATATGTGGATCATTTCATCACCCTCACCCCCGTGTGCAGGAATATGCAGATCAGCTCTGAGAAACGGTTCCCACGTGCTGACGGATGCCGTATGTTAGTAACGATCTAATGATGGCATTAACATGATCATAATCAGCGATACACAACAGTTTCCCATTGCCAATGCAGGCTCATCCCCCCCGGCAGTGGATACATCAATTACAGCCCCATTAAAGAGGTCTGGAGCACGTGGTGGTGCTGAGGTGAAGGGGATGATGGTCATCACACTGGCTTTTCTCGTAGACATGTAGCAAATAAACTTAGGGAAAAATTTAAGGATCAATGAAATCACTTAACCAATTAAGATATTGGGAGACAGATTGCTATTACCACGAGGGCAGATCGATAGGAAGGAGCCGGTGTAAACACGATGCTCCTGCTGGGGAACAGTGACTCAGCATGACATTAGTCTTCTGAAGGGGAAGTCCTGCATAAACCCCAGGGTGTGATGTTGCATAAAGATAACAAAGCTCAGGGATTTGTCTCGTCACTCACTCAAAGAAATTAGCAGCCGCATGTTTTGCTTACTAATAGGCATGCTGGATCACAATTTATTCCTTCTTTTATAGTCTTCTGTCTTTTTTTTCATCTTGTGCTGATTGATGGAAAATCTTCAGAAATCACAATTAAATTAGTTGACATTTCAGATCATGAGCTTTAGATGCAGCAACAAATACTATTAGCTTAGGGACTAAGAGGCTTTTTATCTTATATGTTTAAAATTCTTATTTTGTTTCTCATGTTAAACTTGGACTGGTGTAACACGTGAATGTTTAATATTTCATTATTATATAAATATGGACGCTTAAGAGTATCGCCTTAGCAACAAGCAAATGTACAGGTTAATGCTAGTGTGTGTGTGTGTGTGTGTGTGTGTGTGCGCACACTATCCTTGAAATGTTCCTGTGTTTTGGTTGACGGATATTTCTGGAAGGGATTTTACTTACAAGCAAAAAAAATTCTCATCGGTGTGAAGATGTGATGCTGGAGAATTTTAGAATTTAAAGTATATATATTTTTTTATATTAAATTGGGTGATATCTCTGTATAATTAAGCTCCAGCATTAATTAACTAATTAGGGCAACAACAACAAAGTCCATATGTGTAAACCAGTGAAAATGGCAGTAAATAAAAATATTTAAACCTATTTGAGAAAAAAAGCTAAAAACAGTTTCTCCATCTAGAGACGCTGCTGTTGTATTTGTGTTCGAACATTTCTGCTATTTTCACATGACTGTAACAGTAACGCTCTCAGAGGCTTTGGCCAGTTTATCAGCTGCGTGTGGACTCCTTCAGATATCTTCACCAAGCAGCGCTATAAAGGCCAGTTCACACAACCCAGGCTGGCGTTTTATTCAGATGGTGTTGCGCACATACAAAGACAAGATCCAGTGTACTGTCAGAGTGAAAAGCAGCAAGAACCAGGATGAACCCTCACAAGTTATTATGTGTGTCTAAAGGCCCATTTTGTCTTCATCAGTTCTTAAACTCATAAGACTCCCTACCTTTCTCTCCCTCAAAATTGTACCATCTATCAGGCTGCTTGCGCTCGTTTTTCCTCCTTTCTCTCGGCTTTCAGCAGAGGGTGACGGAATGGCGTTGTATTGTCAAATTATCAAGGGACTCGGGAAGCGACGGTCCTGTTTGTTTTTTTTTTCAGGTGGTAATAACCCAACCTCTCTCTCTCTCTCTCTCTCATTCTCTCTATCCTCCTCCATCTTCCTCTCTCTCATTTCTCCTCCTGTCTCCCCTTTCATCATGCTGGTGGCTCCTCATTTAAGTGGACTGGTGCCGTGCTCTCATCACGGCTGGTGCTAATTACGTGAGAGACAAAAGAACCTGATTCACACTCCCACTCAGGGCTGTCAGGCCGGAGCAGGAGAGAGTTAATTTCACACTTACTGCATGCTTTAATTAAAGCAAAAAAGGAAAGTGTACACCCCTCTCATTGCGGCATGTGTTTGTGTCCCTGGGTGGATGTGTGTGTGTGTGTGTGTGTGTGTGTGAGGGTCTCAGTCTCCCTGGAGAGACAGTACAGACATTGCCTGATATTTTGTGCATCCAACATGAGTACAGCTTACGCTTTGTGTAAATAAATGTGTGATCTACACTCGAGCCTGTGCTTTATTATAAACCGCCAGATCGATTGTAAAGTAATGGCTCATTTGTTGGGTAGCGTGGTGATCGGTCTTTCTCACTGACAACCATGGTGAAGAAAACAGCGGAGCATGTCGATGTGTGTACAACATAGATGGATTGCCAGTTCCCATGTTAAAAAATAGCCCAAAACCTGCCTCCTTCCAAAACGCTTCAGTGAAATAGCTCCTTCTGTTTTATAAATCTAAAGGAGGCCATTATTAACAATAAACCACCCACTAAAGCAGTTCATAAAACACTGCAGTATTTGATGTGTTATCAGAGTGACTAACGCATTTAACTAGCTGTAGATTTGCATTCTATTCCACAAATCTTCTACTCTCAGACTGTATTCAGACCAGAAGCTGGAGCACACACACCAAGTGATGGTGTGACGTATGAAGGCCTGCGAATGTAAGTGTGAAGTCCTTCAGCACTTTGTCAGTAAACAGCACCACAGTTCATTAACAGACCCAAACCCAGGACCATCAATATCCTGTTCGACTTTGTGTGTCAGTTACACTTCACATAACATTACCTGAAAAATAGAAGAAGTTTCTCAGTTCCTCCAGTTGGTGACTCAGTCGATGAGCAGTGAAATGCCTGCAGAGTCCAAAATGACTCAAGAAACTGAAAACACGGCTCTGTTTTAATAGCAGTGTTCAGACACAACTGTTGTGATCTTCAGTGGAATTATAGATAACTAAGCTTTCAGATCCATGTACATCCCAAACACAAGTGAGATGCTTAATACCAACCCAGTACCTTACATACTACATTAAACACGGTTTACGTAGTGAAAAAAATCATTAAACAATACTAACATATAATATTCATGGTTTTAAAAAAGGAGTTCATTCAAAATTCCAAGATTAAAAAGGATGAAGTTGTGCCAGTTCCCCTGGTTTGGTCCACAGACACCCCAGCTCCCTATAAGGCGACTGAACATGATCCTAAAGTCCATCTTGTAAGTTTAGCTAGCCCAAGCTGACAGACATTAGGAAAAGCTCATACTGTCCCTGATCACAACATGATCATTGGCTAAGCACCAATGAAAGCTTAAATGGGAAGCTGAGAGATCAGCCTCGATTGCCCAGGCCATGGTAGATGCTGACCGTATGAACTTCCATCCCCAACTCAAGTCAGAGACTAACATGCTCAGCTCAATCATGGGGCCAGTGGAGGAGCTTCCCACTTCCAGCACAAGCCAGACACCAACTGCTAAACTACACAAGCAGCATCCATGTCAGGTGGGCTGAAGGGTCCCCATGTGCAGTCCATCTTAACCCCTGACTCTGGTGGGGACATTTGGACCTTTACCCTGTCTTTATTGCTTTGAATTTCCACTCCATGGACAGCATTTCTTTGTCTCCTTGCACCACTGAGGCTTTTGATCTGCCTCTCTGCTCGGATGAGAACATCACTCCACCTCTTTGCTCCATTCGGTGGTTGTTCCTCCTCCCGGTTTTGCTGTGCGCATTGCTCCCCAGTCATGCAATATGAAGAACCTTGTTTCTCAGCTGGCTTTGTGGTGCTCATTCGGACCACCCGTTAGCTTAGGAAGCTTTGCTTTTGGCTTCTGTTATGTGGTGATTGCTGTGGATTGGTTACACTTTGCAGTAGGTCTTTGTCTTGCATCCCATTTTTGTCCTTTCTCATATGTTCATAGTTCATATTTCTAGTTTCAGATCAAATCATTATATTTTTGCGTTTGTTTGTTTCACATTAATGAAGAAGATCTTGATTAGCACCTACAGTACATTGCCTTTTTACTCTGACTGGCTTTAACACTCAGTCATAAGCCGTTATCACATGCAAATCCATAATCATAATGTAAACAAGTCAGAGAAGGAGAACCTTGGCTTTAAACTTCTGTGTTGAGACATGCAGTACTATTACTAACAGCTACCAGACCTGTGGGACAAAATAATATCAACAATGCATCATTCGGTTTTATGTTTTTATTCACCAGGAATTTCATCATAAGTCCCAGTTTGACTTGAACAAAACCGTAACCTAAAAGTTCTTGTGCCATATTCTTGAAGCAGCCCTCCCTCGTCTCCCCGGACCAGCTGTGCGGCTCAGACCCGCTGCCTTCGGCGCTCTCATCACCTTTTTCTGTTGCAATCAAAATCATAAAGATGCCATTGTTCCCTGACGCAATTCGTGATTATTTTCCGTGATTAGAGGAGAAAGTAAATAGCGAGAAATCAATTACAGCGTATTCAGGCACACATTTTGTGGCTTTATTTTTTTTTTCTTCTTTTATACAAAACACACTTGTCTAGTTTAAAATAATTGAGTGCGTTCTTAATCACACTAATTACATTACATTTGTTCTTATTTCTTCAGTTATGGCAACTCCTCAGGACCGCGGCTTATACGTCAGACTTGTTAAAGTCTGCTAAGTGCTTCATTAGGTTACCAAATGAAGCTAAAATGCATTGGCCCCGATCCTAAGATACAGCTCTCAGAGTATGGATGATGTTTTAAGAGCGAGTAAGAAATGAATCAGGTGATGAAGGTTCGTCCAGGAACCACTGAAAGCCTTCAGAACGCGGGAGAATCATTTCACAAATGGTTTCTACAGAAGAGAAGCTTCTGTGTTTCCATAGATCCCTGGCTCCAGGAAACACAAAATACATTTACTACTAGAGCTTCCTCTTCTTCTTCTTCCTCTTCTTCTTCTTCCTCTTGTTCTTCTTCCCTATTGACATGTTAACACTACTCACATTGAACCTGGCTAGATAATTGGCGAATTTTTGGCTCTTTTCCAAAATACTGGCACAATAAAACAACTACTTTTGTCCAGTCATTACAAAGTTTAAATTCTTTAACAACAATAGCGTGGCATGTGGAACACGCAACATGATCAGGGTGGACAAGGACAAAAAATATCCTAAAAAATCTATATGCTCTGAATTTTGTAAAACAGAAAGGATTAACACAGCGTATAGCCAAAGAGCTCGTCATCTTTTTATCAACATTAAATTATAGATCGGACACTTTCTGGCACCTACAGGGTTGAGTTTTATTCCCACCTCGGGTCTGTGTGTGTAGAGTTTTTCTCCAGGTTCTCTGGTTTCCTCCCGCAGTCCAAAGACATGCAGATTAGCTGAGCTGAGTTGTATATAGAATAAGTGAGAGAGAGATGACACACACACACACACACACACACACACACACACACACACACACTTTCTTAGCTTCAAGTAACTTTGACAGCAACAATGTCAAAGTATTTTAGATCGTTATGGCCCCTCTCCCTGGTTTAGATTTGATTTGCTGTTCTAAATGTATCTATTTGCATTAGATCACCCTTTTGGTGGGGGTCCAATATTTTCTAATATATTTGCCACTTGAGTAGATGGGACTCATGGCAGTGAGTAATCAACTAAAAGCACGTCCATGCAAACACACTGGGTTTGGGTGGATGCATACTAGCTATAAATATGCATACAGCTGCATTATCTGCCCCGGCCCGGCCCGGCCCGGCCCTCTCCTCCCCGATAGCATCATCCATTTGTTGAACCAGTGCGGATCGGTGCTGGTTTTATATATTACTACATGCTAGTACTTTCCACGTGGCACCGAACGTTTCCCAAAGGACAAACTATATCACTTCTTTTAAAGGAACACTTGTTTTCGAGGAGAGCGATGATAATTTGTTGACTCACCTTCACGCCTGTTGAGTATCAGGTGAGATTTTCTTGGTCCTTATCTCCTTCACACAGGATGCGCTGCAGGTAGGAGGTTCGGTTCCCTAATAAACAATGCAGGTAATCAGGAAGGTCAGGGACGCAGAAAGGCATAAAAACATCAACTGAAATTTTACCAGATGTCTATACTGTAGGTGTGTGATACGTCTTATGAAATTAATGTTAACTGAAAATACAATAAAATCCAAAATGCTATGGATTAGATTTTATAATTAAGTGTAACAGTTACTGTATATACATACGTGTTAACCAGCGTGCTAATTATGACCTTGTTAACATGCCTTACTGCGATGGAGGCAACTTTCTAAATGAGCATTTTCACAGACCAAGTACTCTCTGGAATTACAGTAAAGGTCTCGACTCTAGTGTTGTGGACGCGAGCTTCAGTCTCCTGCTGTCGGGCGGCGGTGGGGGGGGGCGGGGGGGATGGGGGCGGCATATGATTATAATAATCATCTCATCATCTAGTCTGCACCTTTACATCAATTAACTGGACTATTGTGTGTTTTCACCTGTCACCATCACAATGGACTATACACACACACACACACACACACACACACACACACACACAGACACACACACTCACACACACACACATGACATGACAAACACACACACACACACATGACATGACACACACACACAACATGACAAACACACACACACACACACACACCTACACACACACGACATGAAAAACACAATGTAGACATTTTGTGTAAAGGGTCCAACTTGTGTGGTCAGTGCAGTAACATGCGGTGTGTAATCATGTATGAATATAAATATCTAAAACATGATAACTCTAATATATATTCTAGTTTCCTGAGTATCTTTTGTTTCCTCAAACCAGCAAATCAAATCAACTTATAGACAAATATCTGAAATATCGAATCTGGATTAAGTTTGAGTCTGCGTTTTTTATATATAAATCAAGATTAACATTCCAAAATGTAATATCCAATCTTCTGCCCCTCCCCCACCTCACATCGATCATCTCTGTGTTCTCGACTCAAATCTGTTCCCCTGATTGAAACTGCGGCACTGTTTCTTTCTGTCAGAGTAAATTGTGAATGTTAGTAAGTTGTTAATGTGGATAAGTAACGTTAGAGGGGAAAGTGTTTGAGGGTTACACAGTGTAAACCCTGCTAGAGACGTTCCTGATATATCAGACATCTGATGAGCGGTGAACAGGACAGCCATGTGGAGACACTTCATGGTTTCTATGAGTGATATCAGATCAGTAAAAGTGTCGTGTGTTCAGCGACGCTCTTCAGCAGACCTCAGGTGTAATGAGAGTTTGAGTTAATTGAGTTCCAGTTGCCTTTCTATCAGCTCGACCCAGTCAGTCTGCTCTCCTCTGACCTTTGACCTCAACAAGGCATTTTCAGCCAGAGAGCCGACCTCACTGGGGATTTTCTCTTTTTCTCACCGTCACTCTGTAAACCCTCGAGGTGGTTCTGTGTGAAAATCCCATTAGATCAACAGATTCAGAAACACTCAGACCGACCCGTCTGGACCCGACAACCATCCATGCTCCTGGTTTTGAACTTCGCCAGACCGTCCTGACCAGGTCCACATGCTCAGGTCATGCGGTCATGTGACTGGCTAATTAAACATTAGCGTTAACAAGCAGTTGAAAAGGTGTACCTAATGAAGTGGCCGGTGAGTGGATTTTTACCTGAGTTATGTGTTTTTATCTTGACATTAAATATGACTCTTGTAAAGAAAACACGAAGCACACGCTGCATATCTAACTTTGGTAGAAGGACACAGGTGTTAACATCTGGAGAGAAGGATTGAACATGTGGAGGATAAAAATGCAGGTTGGCGTGAGCTGATGGCTGAAGCAGGGGAAGCTGCGGGGCTTCAGCTGAATGTGTTGATGCAGGCGTGGGAGGAGGAAGAGGAGCTGCAGCCCTGCCAGAGATGGAAAGACTAAGGGTCACAGATGAGTGAATTAATTTTTAAAAATATGAGACGGTGGAGGGTGGGGTTGGGGTTGGGGGGGGGGGGGGGCTGTGCTGTTGCCGGGGCTGAGAGAGGGGCGAAGGGATGACGGCTGGGGACTTTAACACACGGCGTTAAGTTCTGTCTAACTTGTTATTGCAAAAGAATTGTTTCTGAAGATGAATTTGTGCAGCTGCTGTAGGTCTGGAGATGCACCGGGTCCATGTGGGTCCACAAATAGATCGTTATTAGTCACTTAACTCTGATTGAATGAGAAATGTAGCTGGAAGTGCTGGATTATGAACGATGGTGATCTACAGTAATAAGGTTGCAATTTAGAACTAGATTATTAGACTTATAACATCTGAGTGCGTTTGTAAATTCAAATAAATTTACAAACTACAAAATCAATAAGACCGCATGCTTTCGCTTGCCCCCCCCCCCCCACACACACACACCCCTCCCGCTCCTCAATCGCCTCTTTTTAGTTTTTTTCTCCGCCACATATGCGTGCAACACACAACATGCTGAAGGCCACTGGAGGGTTCAGTCATTTACCAGAATGGAATCATGATTAACTTCATCAACCTACAACCCCGAGTGCTGGAGTCATGTGGAGCCAACACCATTTTGTGTGGAATTAAATTTCTCTCGCCTTGCCATGAATGTCGAGAGGTGCGTATTGATTTCAGAATCTCACCTCTCTGAATCAATAATAAGCATGGATGGAGAGACAGAGAGAAGGAGAACAAGAAAAATGAGAATCTAGTGCTATCTTTGTGGCTCTGACTGACATTCTGGGCTTAGCTGAAGATTACCAGACCCTGAAGGATGGACAGAGGAAAGCGGAGAGAGAGAGAGAGAGAGAGAGAGACGTGAGTAGCTTTTCGCTGTAGGCGACGTGCAGAGAGATGGAGGATGCTGGTGAACTACAACACAATTTCATCTGGATGCTCCTCTCCATGACCCCTGGAGCTGAAACGCTGAATCTGCCAGTGTTAATGACAACATCCACGCAGAACGGAGGTGAAAAAAGAAATTAAAAAGATGGAAAGAAAGAAGGAGCGATCAGAGAGGCTATGTTTTAGACCCTTTCACACCCTCACAAGCCTCTAAATGCAGCAAGTCTAATTAGTGCAGGAGACCTTCTCTCCTGGAGGCAGCTTATGTGCCACCACTAAGCATCTTGCCTGCACGCGCGAGCTGATGGTGTGTGTGAGGGGATTAAAAGACTGCCAGACCTTCTGCTGCTGCTGCAAGGGAGAATATATGTGCTAAAGCTCCTAGTGAGAAAAAAAAAATCTCATGCCATGGTTCTGAATTAGCAATTAGCACCCGCCTCCCCCCCTCCCCTCTGCCCCCCCCCCCCCCCTTCCTGCCTCCTTCTGAATCGCCCTGCTAAGGCATCCACAATCTCAGAAAATATCTTCAGCACTGGCTTTTAGCTATTAATATAATCTTACACAGATAATAAGCATGCATTACACACACATTCTAAATTTTTTCCTTGCCACTGTCGCCCTCGGCTTGCTCACCAGGGACAAACTGACCATTTTGATTCATACAAATTTACATTTCATACAAACTTAAATAATTCTTTTGACTATGTAAAGCTGCTTTGCGGCATTGAAAATTGCTAAAAGCGCTATACAAATAAAATTGAATTGAATTGAATTGAATTAAATGACCGGCTTATTTTTTTGTCAATTATTTTGTAATGTTTTCATATATATATATCTGTATGTATGTTATAGCTATATAAAACCAAACCTGAACATATTTCCTTGTTCCAATCTACTGCCAGTATGACGATACACACAGTCACGGCGTAACTATGCTATTTTTTTTTTTTCAAAATAAGACGCCCAAAACAAATTTAACATAATTTGAGACTACTTATTGTTTTTACCAAAATGGCAAATGGCAAACTGGATGAATTTTATTTTGCAGTCAAAACACATGCTTAAATGCACTGATGAGCCATAACATTAATCACCAAGTATACACCAGCAGTCTGATGAGAGGATCAGGGGCACCCGAGGCTCACCCGAGGCTCACCTGAGTCTCACCAAAGTCTCACCTGAGTTACACCTGTGTCTCACCTGAGTCTCACCCGAGTCTCACCTGAGTTTCACCCGAGTCTTACCTGAGTCTACCCAAGTCTCACCTGAGTCTTACCTGAGGCTCACCCGAGTCTCACCTGAGGCTCACCCATGCCCACATAGACCAGAAGCCAGTAAGTCTAGTCCAAGCCCACAGAAAAGCCAGTACAGCATAAATCAGTAAAAATTGATTTGTTACGATGGTGGCTGTAACACTACACACACATACTGTAGGCTACATGTCACACGGCATGAAGGATTTCTTCTGCATAACTGGCAAAATATTCCTCTTTACACTATTAGCTACACTTAGATTATTTTGTCATGGAAACATATTTTGTGTTGTGGCTTTGCTGACTCATGAGTTTTAATACTTATTATAAATAACAGCAGCAGGACTGAAAATATCACCACAATTTTTTCTATCTATTTTTTTCTTTTTCTTTTTTTTTTTAAATCGCCGCTGCTGGCAAGAATAAATCCACTACGATAACTCTGTGATGTGCAAAGAAGCCTTGAGGAGGATAAGAAGCATGTGTGGCTCTGGACTTCCCTGGTGGCTGGGCTTAGGAGTGAAATGGAGCTTGAGAAATCCCCATCTCTGAGGTCACCTTTGACCAATGTGTCCCTTGTTGGTTATGATTATATACACCGAGTATGGAGAGTAGAGTGTGTGTTCGGTGTAGAATACGGCGTTCAAAGAATACTGCCAGAAGCCAGGAGGCAGGAACGGTATCTTTATCACTATGCATGGCAGTCGTGGGATTTCTAAGGTTGTTGAATTTCTTTAATGTATATGTGACTCTCATAGTTGCTGAACAGCTGGATTGGGAAAGGAAGCAGGAAAGAGATTCACAGTTCATGCATCTATGATTACTCAGGAGTTCACAGACATCACAGAAAGCATCAACCCAGGGGTGTAATTGAGTTATAATACAGGAATGAGATTACCCAGTGCACACTGAGTTATGTAAGAACCGTGGACAAACATATAACCAGGAAGATGGAGGAGAACCTCTGGAATGACTTTTGAATTTCTCCTGGGATATCGAGCAAAGAAAGACAACACGTTAGTATGATGAGTGTTGTGTATGTTTAGTCTATCTGTCAGGTGTGTATCCTTTATGTTCTGACCCGGGATTCTACAAAGGTGTCAACATTTTAGATATACAGTATGCTGATCCAAGCCATAAAGCATGTTTATTTTATGAGTCAGTTGTGAAGTCTGACTGATCCAAGGGTTTTGGCTACATGGGAGTTCATGAGTAACATGAAGGGTGTATTGGACATAAGGAAGGAAACACAGCAAGGTGCAGGACCTTAGGAAAATAATCCACAATGTGCTTCAGGGTTATTGGCCTGAACTTTCTTTTGGACATTTGATAGAACAATATCGTATCCAGGGCTGCAGAATGATTTCCTTCTTGGTTGCATTATTTTGAAGATAATTTAGTTTGTGGACAGAATTTTACATTTTTACGACTCACAAGAGGAAACATCACAGAATATTCAGGTCTCTAATAACAGAGCAATGAACTGATATTTTTAACATGTTTTATATTTTTATTCCCTGACAGTTATATTAAATGTTGTTGAGGACTGTAATCACTTATAGAGAGTCAATCTAATCTCTCTCTCTCACTCTCTCTCGCTCTCTCTCGCTCTCTCTCTCTCTCTCGCTCTCTCTCTCTCTTTCTCTGTCTCTCTCTCGTAGTCTGTAACAGGAAACTCCTTCATCCTAAAGTCAGAAACCCTAAAGTTACAGATTTACCCCAGACTGTGCTCGAGTACTGTAATAAAGAGTAGGTTTAATCATAAATAAATATTTAATTATATTTAATTAAAGTTTAAATAACATGGAATTACAAGTAACATTATTAAATTAACTATCGGTCAAATTATTTTTGTTTAAAAATGGGTAACAGGACAGCAATTATTAATATTTAATATAAAAATGAATAATGGTTACTTATAAGTATATACATTTTTAATAAATAATAATAATAATAATAATAATAATAATAATAATAATAATAAAGGAAGCTGAGCATGGTCAGGCCAGACTACAACTTGGGCATCTACACCAAGTGCTCTAAAATGATTTTCTGTCATTTTTAAAATAATATTTTGAGCGGGAGATGTGTAGTCTCGTGCGGCAGCTCACACACCTCAAACAGGGTTTTATCTTATTGCTGCCATCCGGCCAGCGGTGCTGCATCATCTGGAGGAGAATCAACCACACGGACAATCCAGCCGGCGCTGCCGACTTTGAGACGAGATTACGTTAAAATGAGAAATGACTTTAAAAAAAGAGCCTAGTGAAAATCTAGTGACTTTTTCAGCAGATGTTTGTAACTCTTCTGTACTCGATCCTGCTATTGAGCTCACATCACAGCTGCTGCTTATAGAAGTTAATACGGCTGCTTCAGGCAGCACATCACTAGTGTGTAAAGGCTGAGAGAAATCACACCCGTGTGAGCCTGCGCTCTCAAAATCCAATCACTGAGCACCGGTTTAACAAATCAATCCCAATCACTGTTCTAAAATCTTAAAGTTCTATTACGTTCTATACTCTTAACTATTATTCACGTTACAGCATCTGGCCGACGCCCTTATCCTGAACAATTTACATTTTTATCTTATTACATCTGAGCAGTTGTGGGTTAGGGGCCGCGCTTAAGGGTCCAACAGGGACAGTGTGGTGGCTGTGGGACTTGAACCTGGGACCTTCCGAGCTGTTAGTCTTATATATCTTAACCACTGAGCTACCCCTGGACTACCCCTAGTCTTTTTGTAAAGTGGGCGGTCTTTACATTAAAGATATTTGTAAAAAAATCATTTTTATAATAATTTTGTTTGTGGCGTAAGATGAATAATAGAACACATCAAGATGGTTTGGGAAATTTTTTTCTGTCTGTCTGTTTGTTTGTGCACACATCACATTAAAACCACTGAAGTAATTTTAATCGGGTTTTCACAGGTGTATTTGGCTGAGCTTGAAGTAACATTTAGGGTTTGTTTCATCACATTCGAGCCACAAGAAGATAAAATACGCTAACTTGAAATTTAAATAGAAAAGGCCCTTATATTGTAAGAAAATCGACCCTGAAAAAAATCTCAAAATTCAACAGATGTGCAGTTTTAAATACGTGCTTATGAGTGTGCAATTAAATTTCATGCAAACGAAGTCGCGGGCACATATAAATTTTCTATTCTATTGTTAAAAGTTTCTTTATATATATAATTTTCTGTTAAAACCCCATTCTATTCTATTCTATTCTATTCTATTCTACTGTACTGTAATGACCCGATACAATCCTATTCTCTACGTGTCTACAGATAATCCATCTTTCTCATGTAACACATTTTGCTATGCAAATGATAAAGGGTATTTGATGAATATGCACATTTATAATCTATACAGACTTCCAGTGCCTTTCTGAGCGTGCATTAGCAGCTTTCCTCTGAACAGAGTTGACAACATCGATTTTACCCCGAGACACACTGAAGGCTCTTTCAACATGTCACCCTCCTGATCTCTGAACACATAATTAACTGCCCCATTATCCTGCACTATGACTTTAAAGCATGTTTGCATTTTATTTTAATATTTTTGATCAAGGCACCACATGGTCAAAAATTACTGATTACATAATAATAATAAGTTTAATGACTCATTATTACCCCAGTACACGAGTAACATGTCTCTGTGTTACCTTTGGACATGTACCTATAACATCACTTATTGTCGCTTTGTATATTAATTACTGCTCACGTCTTACATAAAACCAAACCCTAAGGACGACCCAATTTCATAAACATGTTGGATATAATGACAAGGACTTTAACTGTAGCTTCCACACACTGTTGATGAAGAACCAGGCCCGTCTGTGACACAGTCCAACTGAAAAGGATTTTTAGGCCATTGAGGATTTTTATGAGCACCAGGATCACAATTTCAGGTTGAATGTAATCCCAACAACATGATGAAATTCATCGGCAACGGTTCTTTGATGTTGCCCTGTGCACCAAAAAAAATCTCCAAATGTTTGACCACGTGGTGGAAGAAAGTTAATTAAAATAACAATCCTGGAGATTCTCTACCAAGGTTCAATTATATACAGAAGCACTTAGCATATAAAATTAATCAAAGAAGAGTTATCCTTATTGCATCATTTTTTGCATTTTCTGAATAATAATGGTTTAAAAAACATATAATACAAATGAAAAATAAAGTATTTTGAGTATTAGTATTAGAAGTACACTGTATTACTGCATTATTATTGTATAATAATAAATAATTTGCTATACAATTTGTCACAATAACTAACCACTTGTTAGTGAGACTCATCAAAACAAAAGTCTTCAGTTTGTTCGGGATCATAAAGACTGGACTTTGGTGTGATGGAGAAAGGTCATGTGACCTGATGAGTCCAGACTGAGCCTATTCCAGAGTGATGGGCGTGTCAGGGTGAGAAGGGAAGGACGTGAAGCGATGCTCCCATCATGCATAGTGTCCACTGTACAAGCCTCTGGAGACAGTGTTATGATCTGGGGTTGATCAGTTACTCAGGTCTAGACTCAGTAACGTTATGGGGCAATAAAATAAAGTCAGCTGACCACCTGAATGTACTGAACCACCAGAGGATCACATCTATGGAGGGTTTCACATTACGAGATGACGGATTCAGATTCATGGAGCTCAAATAGTGAAAGAGCGGTTCTGGGAGCATGAGGAATCATTTTCACTCATGAACTGGACACCACAGAGTCCAAACCCTATTGAGAGTCTTTGTAATGTCCCGGAGAAGGCTTTACTCAGTGGTCTAACTCTCGCATCATCAGTACAACATGTTTGAGAGAAATTAATGGAAATAAATGCTGTGACGCTGCATAAGCTTATCGAAACGATACCACACTGCAAAAGCCGGTCCAACAAAGTGTGTGATTATTATTTGTTTGACCAGGCGGTGTACTTTTCTATAGAAATATACAGTATAGACCTGTTCAGTGTCAGTAGTCACCTCATGAGAGAACTAACGTTTGTATATGTCACCAAATGCACATGAACACAGGAAAACAGAATAAGGTCAAGTATAATAATACAAATGTAGAAAGAAAAAAGGATTATTATTATTAATATATTATTGTTATATAATAATAATTATTATTATTATTATTATATATTATTATTATTATATTATATTATTATTATTACTAGTAGTAGTAGTAGTAGTAGTACAGTTGCTCGATAGTTCATATCACCTTAAACACATCTCCTATTATACTGAACCTCCAGCCTCCTACTGTACCACACAGTATGATCCCTGCTCTCCGTTATCACCCAGATGAGGATGGGTTCCCTGTTGAGTCTGGTTCCTCACAAGGTTCCTTCCTATTACCATCTCAGGGAGTTTTTCCCTCAGCACCGTCACCCTCGGCTCGTTCATCAGGGACGATCTGATCATTCTGTTCACACACACTCACATCTCACACACACTTCCATGGTATTCTTTTGATTGTGTAAAGCTGCTTTGCAACAATGACAATTGTTAAAAGTGCTATACGAATAGAATAGAATAGAATTGAATTGAATAGTAGGTGGTAAAGCTCAGACTACTGTACGTGTTATGGATTGGATTGTTTCTGCAGTTTCTAGCTGAGGAATTGGAGCAGGCCTGACTTTGGCCGTCCTTGTGCCTGGCTGCGTCTCACTATGGGTTTATTACAGGACTCGTTCAGCAGATGCTGCAGTCCTCTGTGAGGCGGGAGACACTGAGAGACACCGGGCAACACCACCACACGTCCACTCTAAACACAGGGACAGAGCCATACCGCTGGCCAAGAGACACAGTCTCTCTCTCTCTCTCTCTTTGTGTGTGTGTGTGTGTGTGTGTGTTAAATAGCCAGACTTGATGTACATGGTGCTTCCGGTAGTCATATCCATACAAGCTTGTCATGCCATGGAAGCAGTTAACCATAATCAAAAATGAATTCTAAATATTTTGGACGTCCCGCTGTTCTCACGCTCTCCCCATCCTGCAGTCCAACAGAGATCCACAGCACAGAAGCGTCTCACAGCCATGTTTAGACGAGCGACCCAGGAAGTTCCACTCCTCCACCACAACCATCCATTTCCCTGTTCTGGCTGATGAGACTCTTTAATTGGACGGTGCTGGGAGCTTGTAAAATGCTGTTTGTTTACTCATCAGAGCAAACAAACAAACAAACAAACAAACACCAGCCGACCACCGAATGTGGCAGCCGAAAAAAATGGACTGATTATAGTAGTTTGGAGAAGAAGTGCGTTACCCACTCACACACTGCTGTAGCCTTTATCTCTGTACCTCCATCTGTGTGTGTGTGTGTGTGTGTGTGTGTGCTAATACGATGTGATTCATTTTAATGACTCTGATCTGTACAGGGAACTGTATGGTGAGTGAAATCTTATGGGTAACTTCTATCTTCTAACCTGGTTTGAAGCTCCATGACAGACGGAGGACAGTGTATAATAATGAGCAGACCTTCTGACATGGTCCAGTATGGAAAGTCTCATGTTCGTCCTTTGTATGTGGCTGCTGTTTAATCCCCGTCCTTTCATATTTCTTTAAAGAGACAGGCTGTCATGCAAAAAAAAAAGAGCAATCTTTATGGGTGTCCGTTCCTTCAAATATCTCTATTAGTATCCGTGGTATTTATTTTAAGTAAAAGTGGGCATGTCATAAACTGGAAGTGTTTTTTGATTTAAACCACAGTGACCATGACCAACCAGTCACTAAGGATGAATCAAAGAATGCTGCAAATGCACTGCGAGGTGGCACACATTCATGGGAATGAATGCGCTCTTTCTTTCTACCCTGAGCTTCATATCTGAGGGCTCGTTCACATCTACGTGAAAAAGCAAATCTACTATTCACACTCCACCCACGGCCCTCAGACTCTCATCAACTCTGTTTCCCATCAGAATCAAAATACAAACCATTTCACACGATCCAGTCAAATGCTCAAGTTTATAATAAACACTCCTTTTCCTAATGCGTTTAAATCACATCTTCTGTTCATTCAGAATAATATTTACATATTTGATTAAATCTTTATTGGGTGTGGAATGTTAGGAAAATGTATGTATAAATCTTATAATGATACAGTATCAAAATTAATTGAAAATAATTTACTCTTGTTTTGTAAAGTTTTGATTGAAATGACCAATTCACATATTTTAGAAATAAAAATTAGTTGGTAAATTTTTCATCAGACTTTAACAAATTAACAGAAATGATCAAACCACAGAACATTTTAGATTAAAACATTTCTATGTTTAGGTTGTGTTCAATCATCACTATTTTCCGTAAAATATTAGTCGTTAAGTTTTTCATTACCTCCATCTAGATTTAATACGAGGATTACAGGTGAGGAGCGAAACCAATGCTTAAGAATCGATAGTGATTGATAATGGTGCTTAAGAACTCATACCGAGGTTTAAATGAAAGGTTTAGTCAGAAGCGCCAGCCCTAATTTTTCTCTAAAAAAAGTAACAACAGAATTCAAAAGAGGCTGTAAGGAGCCGTTGATGTCCTCTACCGAGCTCTCCAGGATCTCCAGAGATCAGATGGGTGTATGGGGTTTTACCCTTTAATATTCTACACACCCTTTTGGTGCTGAGTATTTTGAGTCACTATATAAGATTTAAAACATGTGTTGAACTTTACCTGATTGATTCATCTCTACCGCTCGGTTGACTGTGCTGTGCTAAAAATGCCCGGATTTATACAGTACGCCTTGGATTGCTTTATAGCATATCGCAGTAGTATAGTAGATCTAACACACAAAGGTTTTCTCAACCATTTGGAAGATGCTTATAGTACGGTTGCCCCAAGGATATATACAGTACAGACAGTACAATGTGTATATATATATATATATATATATTTCTTTTTTTCTTTTTTTTTTCCAATTGTTATTTTCATAGTAAGGATGTTAAAGTGGTAAGTAAAATAAATCACCTATAGGTCCTGAGTGGGTTGAGATCTGATGAGATCAGTTAAACTTTGTATTGATTTGCGGTGAATCTTCTCTTAAACAGACTGAGTGTACAATGGGGTAAAACATTTCTCTGTGGTGTATTTGATGACCCTGTATGACACTGTCCATGACTGCTATACACTCTTAAAGTTTCCACTCTTCTCCTTTGACATTCAATTTCACATATAGCACTTGTAGGCCAAGTAGGTCTTATACAGTAAGCCAGTGCAATTCTGGCCTCATCTCCTAAAGTGACCTTCCCAAAAAAGAAAAAAATACATCCAGAGAGTACATCCATCTTGTTTCCCCTAGGGCTCGTCAGCTCAAGGTGAGGAGTGTTGAAGCTTTTCCACCAGCTGGGACTCACCTGGCTGTGTGTAGCGCCGAGCCTCTTTAAAATGCACCGAATCACCACGGAGCATGTCTCGTTAACCGTATCCCCACCTGGACCAGGACATGGCACAGAGCTCATGACCTCCACTGCACGGGGTTTAATGGCACACTAAAAAAAGGAAAGAAAAAATGATAATGAAGAATACTCCATCCCAACCAAAAGCACTTGCACACACAAAAATAAAAATTAGCTACATTCTGGTTGCTTCATCTGCAAAAGTAATCTCAACTTTTTTTAAATTGGAAAATTTGTAAATATATTGGTTCTCTCTTATGCATTTTCCATGGCATTGTTTCCACGAGCTTATGCAGCACAATGGGATTTATTTCCATCCTGAGAAGGTGTTAGTTTTCCCAAGATCTTGTATTGATGATGATGATGTCAAACTACTCTGTAAAGCCTTCTTCAGCACATCACAAAGACTTTTAGTGGTTATCAATGATTCCTCACACTCAGAGTCCTGGAATATATCCGCTCCATCAGCGAAGAAAAGGTGGTTCAGTACATTCAGGTGGTCAGCTGACTTCATTTTATTGCCCCATAACGTTACTGAGTCTAGACCTGAGTAACTGATCAACCCAGATCATAACACTGTCTCCAGAGGCTTGTACAGTGGACACTATGCATGATGGGAGCATCGCTTCATGTCCTTCCCTTCTCACCCTGACACGCCCATCACTCTGGAATAGGCTCGGACTCATCAGGTCACATGACCTTTCTCCATCACTCCAAAGTCTAATCTTTATCTGATGAATCTCAATAACAAGTGGTTTTATTATGGACACACAGCTATTTAGTCCCGATCCTCTGAGTTCTCATCACACTGTGTGTGTGTGTCTCTCTGTGTGTGTGTGTGTGTGTGTGTGTGTGGTTAGTTGTTTTCTTTGCTTGATACAATCATTAAACCCAGCTTTCAAGGTTCTTAAATATTTGCTCATTTGAACCTATAAGGTGACTTAGCTGTGTGTTTTAGCTACTAATGCACTGCGACTGTTACTGAAATATTGTGAATTATTTTGTCCACCATCATGTGAACTGGACACACGTAGTGCAAATATGAATTATGTATGAGTCTTATTGATATGTATAATAGAACAGGAAGTCTCTGTAATGTGATCTAAGGTTAGTTATAGATATTTGTGTGTGTGTGTGTGTGTGTGTGTGTGTGTGTGTGTGTGTATGGTACACATCTGCTCTGTTTAAAATGAAATGTATTGCTCTGCGAACCGCTCGATTTAAACAAACCCAGCTCTCTTTCCATTTCCCTTGAAAGTGTTTATTGATTTCGATGTATGAACTTACTTACCTGACACTCCATATAACCTTTTGGCCATGAAAGTATGACTTCTGAACGGGGATGTTATTAAATCTTCTTAGCCTTTATTTCTCTGGAGAAGCAGTGATGATTCCTCCAGTGTTCCTCGTGTTCAGAAGAAGCTGGACGAGCTCCATGCCTGTTCTACTGAAGGCCATCAGTCTGTACATCGTGTCTGTCTTCCCGTCGTCATGGTGAGCTTCTGGACAGCAGGTGGGACTGCAGTGGTGACCTTCCCTATTGTCTATGGTCTCTCCTGGCTGAGTGAGAACTCGTATGGGGACTGCGGTTGTGCGTAAATTGGCATTGATGTGGTTTAACCTGATTGACACAGTTCCATTTAAAGCTCTGAATCAGACGCTTGCCAATTGGCACGTGTCGAATGTGTGCTTGCATCCTATTTGTTAGAGCTGTAATGTGCAGAGAGTGAACGCTTTGTGGATGCCGATTGCAAATGAAAAACCATTTACACAGTTTCCTCAGCTTGTTACGAGAGCACCACTCTCTTATAATGCAGTCAAATAATCTTTCCACAGGTTTTCTGATATGGATATCGTTAAAGGCACTATGTAATAAGATTTATTAAAGGAAAAAAAAGAAAAGCACCAGGCTCAGTTATCTATCTGTGCTACCATGTATTTGGTATTCTTTTAAATATCTTTCATGACACATAATCAATTCATAGCAACAGGAGAGTGAGTTAGTCCTTGGTGATAATACAGAAGTTAGTTAAGGGATAACACTTTATTCTTCATCATCGTCCTCTTGGAATACACCCCTGCCATCAGGGAGGAAAAACTGCATAGATGTGATGAAGTCAATTCAGGTGGATAACCTGCTCACTCTGTACATTCAGGTCGTCTCGCTCCTCGGCTCGATCTTCAGGGACGATCTGATCATTCTGATTCATTCACATTTTCTCACACTTTATACATATTTACATTATTTTCTTTTGATTCCGTAAAGCTGCTTTGTGACTGTTATTAAAAGCGCTGTACAAATTGACTTGACTTGACTTTGCCACACCCACAGGGCGTGTCTTCTGAAATGGTTGTTTAAGAAATGAGAAGCTCCTCACTGCATCAGTTCGGCTTAAATAACTTGTTGCCAGCCAGTCACATACTGTATACAGTAATCTATACTAATCTATCTATGATAGTCTGATAACTCGTATAACCATCTCCCCCACCTCCTTCATCTCTTCCACATCTTCCATCTTCTCCACCTTCTCCACCTTCTCCATTTTCTCCATCTCCTCCATCTCCTCCATTTCCTCCACCTTCTCGACCTCCTCCATCTCCTCCACCTCTTCCACCTCCTCCATCTCTTCCATCATCTCCTCCACCTTTTCCACCTCCTCCATCTCCTCCACCTCTTTCACCTCCTCCATCTCCTCCACCTCTTTCACCTTCTCCACCCCTCCATCTTCTCCACCTCCTTCATCTCCTCTATTTCCTTCACCTCCTCCATCTTCTCCATCTCCTCCATCTTCTCCATCTCCTCTATCTCCAATGAACAAAACTTTCAATATTTTCAGTTTTAATATTTATTCATCTGCTATATTTATTAGCTTTGACTCCACCTATACACACTGCTTTTTCATATCAAATCTAAACACAGAGAAGGCTCGTACACACGCTGGTTTAGAAGAACAAGTCCCTGTTTATTTTACCTGATGGGAATGATGTACGTTTCAGTACAGACCCAAATTTCACTTTTAAGATTTTAAGATTTCTATTAATTAAATATCCTCCTCTCTCAGTGGACACAGTCACTCCAGACGTGTGTTGTGTCTATGAGACAAATAATTAATAATTATTATTTTATACCAGGGGGATTAACATGTCACTCTCACTCACTCATTTTCTGTTCTCTATCGGGTGCAGGGTGACGGGAGGCCTGTTGTCCATCCCAGGACACACACACACACACACACACACACACACACACACACACACACCCCTAATTCAGCCACCTTATAATACTTAATCATTAATGATAATTCTATGGTTTTGAAAGAAACAGATCAAAGTTATTATGTTTTGTAGTGAAGTGTCACCATTTTCGTACCACAGACTGAATCACATCTTTTGAATTTGACATGGGGAAAGTAAATTCAATTCAAAACCCTCGAGAGGAACCAGACTCAACAGGGAACCCATCCTCATCTGGGTGAAACAGAGAGCAGGGATTGATCTGCACTCATACTGTGTGTTAGGTGTGTTACCCAGTTCAGTATAACAGTTGATGTTAATTGATGTTAATATGGAGTCCAGGTAGTTATTGGAGGCTCAGGTAGACTTGTGGGAAATTCCAGTCCTGAACTATTGAACAACTCCAGCCAAGACAAGTCCTCAGAGAAACAGCTGTCAACACCAGTCGAGGCCAGAACCGTCTTCATGGTAGAGTGAAACCATCACCAGACACCAGACGCATCCCAAAGAGACACACGGGGCATCCATGTGACGAGATCTCCAACCAGAAGCGAGGCACCAGGATGGGTAAACACACCCTTCATTGGCTTTTTGTTAGATTTCTATACTAAGAGTCAGGTTGTCACTTTTCAAATAAGACCAGAAAGTGAAAATTAAATGAAAAACCTATAAAACCCTAACTCCCACAGCCACCCCCCCCCCCTTGTGTGACCTTTAACAAAACATTATTTGGTGACCCTGTGACCTTCATTATTTCTGTCCTTCCCTTTAGACCTTCTGCCTCAGTGCAGTAACCCTGAGTTTCCAAGCAGTTTGTAGAATCTTATGTAATATAAAGTGTAACTTTACTAACCCTAATTCCAACTCTAACCTTTATAATGTTTCATATGGTTCATGATTGTCATTTAAACTTCATCATACGCCATGTCCTTGCTAAACGATTAACCATGTTGTTTTTTCCCCCAAATCCAGCTGTAAATCTGCCCCAGTGTGAGAGCGAATCTGATCAACATTCTGCCGTCCATATCTCAGCTCCACACTGAGGCAGGCAGCTGCAAGCAGCAGCACATCGATCACGTGCTCGTGTGCCCACTGAGGTGCGGTCACTGCGCCCCCGAGCCCAACGGGCTGACACCAGCCCCTTCTTCACCCCCCGCAGAGAGAGGGCATGGCTGCACCCCCATCGCGCCCCCTCCCTCCCCCGCTCGGGAACCGGCCTGCTCTCTCCCGCTCGGAGTCGGCCTCAGTCTTTCCCTCTGTGTAATTAGCTTCCATTTTTAGCCGGGTTTGTTTTGACGGAGGGCAGAGTGAATTCCCACTGGGGGAGTAGAGGTGTCTGGAGCGGAGAGGCTAGAGCCAGGCGAAATCAGCCCTCCTCCTTCTGCCTCTCACATATCTGATAGAGGAATGTCCTCTTAGAATTCTCCTCTTGTCTGACATTTAGGAGAGAAATAATGGCTGAAAATGGCTATTATTTGAGAATGTTGGAGGAACCTTTCAAGGTACAAGAATGCACATTTTCATTTCATAAAAGGCGAGAAATATATAAGTATGTCATTTCTTGCAAAAAAATTATTTTGCGCTTCATTTTACATTTATTAAGGATCAAATGACAGCAAAATATAAACACACTTGTAAAAAAAGTTGTAAGGTCACATGTGTTTAACTTATTAATGTGATTTGACACTTTAACATTCTGCTCAATATTTTAATAAATAACATTTTCAGTAATGATATATCATTCAAAACATGCAGAAAATAACTTGATTGAGCCATCTCTACCACATGGTTGAGGTATTCTATACGAAATAAATCACCAGAAGTTATTATTCTTAAATTATAAAAGTTTTAACCTGCTTTTAAGTGAATATAATTCCCAAAACATGTGACCACCATCAAACAAGGTTAGGATTTTATATGATTTTTGCTTGTTTTTAAATAATAATAATAATAATAATAATAATAATAATAATAATAATAATAATGCCATAAAATAATACAGATGATGATTAAGATGATGATTATTATTATTATTATTATATGTTAACACTTGTCATAAAGTGACATCTTAACTGTTTGGAAGAGGGCTGTTTTGTGGGTGTGTTCAAAAAAAAATCTTCAAAAATAATTGTTATTATTGCTCCAAGAAAAAAAAAATTGATTGTGTTTTCTTTGTCAGAATGTTTAAAGGTTAACCAACAATTGTGAACACAACTCTGAAATCTGAAAAGGTCCTTACAGTAACTCTAAGCTTAGTGTGTCCCTTTAAATCTTTACTCTAACAAAGGTTTATCTTTTATGTTCCATTCATGAGCTATAAATATTTTAAAGGTAGACCACATTCATTTGTTTACGTAAAATGTTAATATTAAAATGTATGCACCCTTTATCCTACCACATCTGTGACAAGGAAAGATAGATGGAGTTTAACCTTTAGGCCTTGTTCATATGGGCGTTAAATGTTTGGATAAACGATCTGAACGTCCTAGACGTTTATGTTGCGTTTTGTAGCGGCGCTCGATTGACTTCTACACCGGCGTTGGTTTGTCTCTGTCTAATGTCAGCCTGCAGCCCAGACTGTAGTTTGTGTGTTAACCTGTGGGGGCAGTGTGTCTGGAACTGGATATGAAAGCCCTTGTGGTTTTATATTAGGTGTCTCCTTTTATTATGGACCATTCAGCTATATTGGACATTAATCTTCTTGTTTTAAAAATTCCTAATACGGTGATGTAGGGAGAGAAAAAAAATCACTGCCACTACTGGGTTCACCCTCTGACTGCACAACGCCGGATAAAAGGAAGTTTTTTTGTGGTTTATAAAGAAATGCGAATTGAATTGAATTTCCACTCAAGTTTTTCCAATTATTGTCGGATGTCAGTTTTGATTGTCTGCTGCAGCTGGTGCAACGCCACATTGAACGCCGATCAACCAATATGTGATTTGGTGTTAGCCCCGAAGAGAGACTACTTGTCACTTTATTTAGCTTTTTTTCCGCATTTCCCTATGTATAGCATGTAGGATCATGGGATATATCCGATCCTCTGAAGCGTAAAATGAACGTGAAGAAAACGCACTAGGAGCGGTCTCCTTGCGTTCGTTTTTTTGACGCCGTATAAACGCGCAGCCGGACAAACGCACGTCACCAAAGCCCGTGTGAACACTCTCATTGACTCCTATGTGTAGAAAACACTCGCGCTTGATCCGCGCTCACCGGACGCTACGAACGCAAAAAAACCCGCTTGATTTTAACGCCCATGTGAACAAGGCCTCAACCTGACATGAGTCCATATGGAAATGCATTAGACACAATGCTCTAAAATGTTGTTGTTGTTGGTCTTTCAGCCGCTCCCAGCGAAGGGTCGCCACAGCGGACCATCCAGCCGGATGCCGTAACCCTCCTATTTTATTCAGGTTTGGGATCGGCACTGCGATGGCTGGGGTTTGGGCAGCGGCTGGGAATCGAACCCAGGCGAGAACCCCCAACCACTGAGCCACCAGCACCCTGATTATGCCCGAAAATGCTTCTGTATTGCACAGGATTATTCAGTAGAGAGGTAAAATAATTTATATTCAAAGCTTTAATCCAGGAAGGAACTTAAAGGTTCCTCAATAGATGTTTGGAATGTTATTACGGCCAGAAACTCGACATTAAGTGGATAAATATAAATGTTTTATACTGTAAGTGTCTATGCTTCTACAGAGCCTATCTCTGTTTTTGATCATTTCTATACCATTAGAGTTTGTGCAAAGTAACATTTAAATTACATACATGTCTATATTAAACAAATTACATACTTCAAATCGATATATAATATAAATATATAAATATATAAATATACTTCAATCAAGTCATGTAAATTATGTAGCATGGATTTATTATATGTAGAAAAAGTGACCATGTCTAGTGTGACTTCTTCACACACACACAATGTTACGTCATGCACATACTGTTTTCTAAGACACACAAACACGCACACGCACATGCACACACACACACACACACGCACACACACTGTCATGTACAGTTTATTAGAGAGGCTGTTACTCAGTAGAAAGTAACATGCAGCCGTCTCTGTCTCTCTCTGTGTGTGTGTGTGTGTGTGTGTGTCTCCTTCTCACTCCCAACGGTATTTTCAGCGACACACATTCTCTCAGCCCTCTCACTGATCCCATTCTCTGGCCAATGGGCTGGGAGGAAAAGCAGACGTCATTAGCTGCTCCGCTTCGGCTCAGCACACACCACTGGAGCTGCCTGGCTAACACACACACACACACAGACACACACACACACACACACACACACAGGAGCTAGTATAGGTAAGCAGTTATTAGGAGATAAGCGTATAATGAGGAACAGAAAGAACACACAGAGTGAAGGACATCGTATGAGACGTAGAAACATAAAGACAATAAAAAGAATAGAACATACAGTAAGATGGAGAAGAATCTATAATAAAAATGCAAAAAACAGGGAAGAGAATAGAAGGAGGTAATAAAGAAAAATATGGAAAGAATAATGAATGAATGTTTGAACGTGTGAGTGAGTGAAGGAAGTAAAAGAGGGAGGAGTGAAGGCATTATTGTCTTATTGTTTGATTAATGAGTTGAATTAAAGGTCTAAAGGTCGAGGGAACGAGAGGAGAAGCTTCATCTCCATACACTCTTCTTATTCACATTCGTCTGTTAATTATTGGGAAATGAAACGAGCTGATTAAACACACACACAATAAACATTCGGCTACTGCGGCAGTTACAGCAACGCACAACACCCATCATCATCATCATCATCATCATCATCATCATCGAAACTGAAATGTGTCAGTAGTACCGCGCGCTCCGTCTCCGCGTTAGTCTCCCCGTCTCCATGGTGCAGCTCACAGGGAGACGGGAGGCAGCGGTGCACTGTGGGTATCTCTCCATCTCTTTCTTCCTCCTCCAGCCGGAGAAAGAGAATGTATTATTTACAGCGGTTAAAGTAGGACACAGCAGCTTCCCATCGCGGCCCATCTGGGAGTGTGTGAGTTCTCACACATGGAGTTCTTCGTATCGCTTTAGCTTCGACATCAGCAGCGTTTCTCAGTCACTCATTAGCCACGTATGTAAATGTAATTACCAGATATGGAACGAGGAGATGGGAGGAACCAGGCTACACACACCACCATCACCCTCTTCTCTTCTTCTCCTCTTTGCTTCTGTGACGATTCCTCCTCTTCCCCTGTCTCTTAATTCTGTCTTTTTTCATCTTCACCTTACATATTTCATTTACACTTCCCATTCTCTCATGTTTTCTGTATTTCCTCGATTTAATCACTTACTCTCCAGTGACCTTTGACCTCCTCCGCGTTTTATTCCATTCCAATTTCCTGTCTATTCACAGTTCTGTTCTTTCAGCGAGCCATTTTCTATGTACAGCCTCTCCAGATCTCCACACAGTCCATTAAACCATCACAGCCTCCCTTCCTCCATCACTTCTTGCTTTTTTGCCTCTACCTCCCTCTCTATGTTTTTCTCAGCTCTCAGAGCCAGGCTTTATTAGTGCAGCGAGACCGAGCCAAGCCTGATGGCAGACGGATGGAGCACTGCTGCTCCGCTCTCCAGACTCCTAGACGGTCACATGTGTAGCGTCCTCAGCTCCATCAGCTGATCAGCAGAGACTTGATTCATCTTGCAGGACGTTTTATCAGTCCTGTGTTCCAACCACATGAGGTGATAACGTCCAGTGATCAGGTATTTTGCAATCAGGCTGAGATTTGGTTTCTCTTGGTCACAGAGTAGTTTGGTGTTGGATCCCTTTGGAACAATAAAACTCCAAGAACTACAGTAAGTCTGGCTGAATGCTATAATAATGCCCAGCTGTTTTTAAAACAAATCATTGATCTGAAAGATAATTAGCTCGATAACACATTAAACAGCAAGCCTGCGAGAACAGATCCACAGACCAGGGATGAAGTTGAGTGACACAGCGGAGGAGTTACAGATGTTTATACCAGCACGGTGAAGTTCTTGAATCTGATTGGTCAGAGAATTCCTTTTACAGAGGATGTTAAACCGGGATTGATGATAAAGTTTACAGAAAAATTCAAGCACAGCGCGGTGATGAGATTCTCAGTAAAACAATGCGGATGTCGATCCTGGCCGAGGTGGCTCGGAGCTCGCTGCAGTCGTTCCTGTGAACTGTACACACACTCGTTCCCCAACACCATGAGAGTTATCGCCACGTCACCCAGACAGTCCTGACCTCGCTCCAAGACATTTCCATATGTTTTGGATCATTATATGAGTTCCTGGGATGCCGACGTTTCAGATGTTAATCAGACAGACAGTCCGAGTTTTTACTCTTAGAGCTGTGTTCTGTTATTCTGTACAATGAAAAGTCCTGGTTTTACTCGAACGCCCCTCGTATATAACAGCTTCACAGTGAATGATTATTAAATATTATCATTTTTATTTATAAAAAATAAAACCTATGCCTTATAATCAACTAAAAAAACTAAAGGCAGAATTGTTGATTTGGTGCCATTTATGAGGATCTCGGGTGTCTGTTTTGCATCAGGCCGTGTTCCACCACCCAGGTGTGTATTATGTTCATATTACAGCATGCTTCATCACAGGGACGAGAACTAACATTCTGAGGGACTGTTGCACCAACACCTCGCCTCACACACCCCATTAAAATACACACAAACCAATCTTAAATCTGTAAATTATTTAAAAATTAAAAAATTAATAAAGTTAAACACATCACTGCAGGTATTATTTTTTGGAAGGAAACCAGATCAAGCAGCAGAAATATTCTGTGTTTTAAGTTTAACTGCTTTACAATTAAATTGAAAAAAAGATTTGCTCTATTTGCTGATTTAGTAAATTGCTTTTTTACAGACAAAAACTTTGTAAAGCATTCAGACTTTGAGAAAACAGTTTTGAGACATACCTAAAAATTTGATCATGTTGATCATGATTTGATATTTTGTGCATGAAATTTATGTCAATGTAGATTTTGTAAGTAAAAAAAGCAAGTTTGATTGTGTTTACTGTATATGTCCATGAATTAATACACTGGAATGTCTGTGCTATAATAATGAGGAGTTTTTTATTAATACCTTAATGTGCAAGTTATCATTTAGGAAAATATAAAAAAACAACATGTTAAACCAAACAGCAGCAACGCTTTTCAGATCCAGAAATGTAAACAAATGCACAATATTCGAAGTTAACATGGACGTGAACTGCTTTTCAGTCCACATCAGCTTTCTTTTAGACTCAGAGATAGCTGAGAGTGTGAAGATTATTTCACGTGAAGGTCATTTATATCGAAGGCATCATTGTGCGACCTGACGCAAACATGACGAGCTGCACATTGTTCAGAAGCATGTCTGGAGATTTTACTACAAATGGAATCAAACTAGTACATAATTTATTTAAAACCTCAAAAGCCCCCAACCCTAACCTTAACCCTAACCTTAACCCTAACCCTAACCTTAACCCTAACCCTAACCCTAATTCTATCAAAAAGTAATACAAGTAAATTTACAATTTAATTTGGTTTACATTTAGCAATTAGGCAGCAGCAACAGTAAAAATCGTTGGCACAGTGGTGTAGCGGTTAGCGCTGTCATCTTGCACCTTTAGGGTCTGGGTTTGATTCCCCCCTCGGGGTCTGTGTGCATGGCGTTTGCTTGTTCTCCCCGTGCTTGGTGGGTTTCCTCCTGGTACTCCGGTTTCCTCCAAAGACATGCAGATTAGCCTAATTGACATTTTCAAATTGCCTGTAGTGTGTGTGTGTGTATGTGTGTGTGTGTTGCGATTGGCACCCTATCCAGGTTGTCTCCAGGGACAGGTATAGAAGATGATTGTATGAATGAACAGCAAAAAATGTTTTCTTTTCTTCCTCTTCTTCTTATTTAGTCTATAGATATTTTCCGTACCATTTGTAGCGTCTCAACAGAAGATTATCCTAACAGAAGAACTGCACGTTCAATATGAATATAATAATATTACACCGCATAATAGTAGACTCCTCAGTTATTGAATATAGTGTACGTTATTTTAACTAGTATAAACTACAGTGATTATGCTCTCACACATTATTGTCTTAGCGTATGATCACTTAAAAGAACTCGTTTCCACAATAATTATCTGTAGTATAATTAGTCGAGCTAGTGGCACAATGGGGTAAGTGAAAAAAGAAAAGAGGAAGCGTATCATCGCCAGTGTAAGACGGGTAAACTTCTGAGGCCTCCCTGAATCTGTTTTAGCTCCAGACATTGATTCACAGGACTGACAACCTTATTATGCACCGCGCCTATTATTGATATTACTCTGAGCTCGGTTGCCATGACCACCATGCAAGAGACATTTAATTTTCTCTCCTCCATCATCATTATCTATGAGACCATCTGTTGTGCAAAATGAATTCAGCCTCATTTGCATGACTGATAAGCGCATTCTTTATCTATTTAACAGAAGGTCATATGCCAGGGAGAGGTACATGAGCTGCATTAACGCGGATGTTTATTTTAAGGCGGATTCCTGTCTCATAGTGTGAATGTATGCATGCTTGTGGTCCTACACATACCTGGTTCTGTATAGATACAGTATATTGTATTTATTAGGAATGTAATCGACAATGAAAACCTTTTTTCTCCATGAACAGATAATATATCCCTAATGGACAGAAACACAAACAGATGCAAAGCTTTACCTCTCATTGAGAATTAAAGGTGTCCATTTAGGACTGGGATCCTCTAGGGGGTTTATTTTATGGAGGTGTGAGAAAGGGCTTAAATATAAAAGACACTTTCATTAACATGCTTTTACAACATTCATCCATTCATTCATTTATCCTTCGTAAATCCCAGGGTACCCAGAGTAAACCCACCAAGCACAGGGAGAACATACACACAGACCACAAGGTGGGACTCGAACCCTCAATCCTGGAAGAGTGAAGCCACAGTGCTAATCACTACACCACGATGCCTCCATAGTAAAAACAGCAGGAATAAAGTAACAGTTCCACAAACAGCACATTTACTGTTAAGACCAGTTATAAGAGATGTACCTGCCAGTCTCTTCTCTGCTTTTCTCTGGCATTCTTTAGATATTAGGTGGTCATGCTGTACACTACTAGTCAAACGTTTGTACACCCCTACTAACTCCATGGTTGTTCCTGATGTTCATTTATTTCTACACTGTGAAACAATACTGAAGGCGTTTCTTCAAAACACACAATAATCTCCTCTGAACAGTTGATATTGAGATGTATATCTTCTCCTTCTGCTCTGTAAAGCTTCATAACGGCTCTAATCTGAGGTGCTGGTTGTTAATTGGTGATTACTGAGGCTGGTGACTCTAAATGAACTTCTCCTCTGCAGCAGAGCTCAGTTTTGGTCTTGTTTTCCTGGGATGGTCTTCATGAGAGACAGTTTCATCATTTACATTTACATTTAGGCATTTGGCAGACGCTCTTATCCAGAGCGACTTACATTTTTATCTCATTACACATCTGAGCAGTTGAGGGTTAAGGGCCGCGCTCAAGGGCCCAACAGTGGCAACTTGATGGTTGTGGGGTTTGAACCTGGGATCTTCCGAACCGTAGTCCAATGCTTTAACCACTGAGCTACCCCTGGCCCCCATCATGGAGCTTGATGGGTTTTACAAACACATTCGACACAATACAGTTCTTGTAGGAACTGATCCAGAACCGCTGAGCTTCATGTCCTTAAATAACAACTGACTGTTACTGTTGTTGTTAATGTTACCTAATTACCCAAAACCACATGTGTTATTTCATAGTTTTAAAATAATCCAGTATTGTCCTAGAATGAAAAAAATAAGTCCGAATTTGTTGTAGTTGTAGAATATACAGTATATATTAGGATAAGAAACATTGCCTAGTCATTTTACAGTCTTGTTATTATGAGCCTTTGCCCACTTAAGCCTCAGATAGATGTTCTAAGCTTAGATGTAATTGTGAATAATATGGTTTTCTGCAGTTGTAACTCCTCTCCTCAAGCTTCAGCATGTTGTGAGTTTTGAGATGATTTTCTGATCAACATGGTTGACACCATTGGCTGTTTGTCCTGCCATAGCCTTTCTGTCAGCTCATACCAGTCTATTCTATTCTATTCTATCCTCTGCCCTCTGTCTTCATCAAGGCGTTTACAATCACAGGACTGTCACTCACTGGATGTTTATTATATCCGTCCCATTCTTTTGTTTTTTAGTGAAAATTCATGGAGATCAGCACATGTTGAAGACACCATCTATCCTGGAACTGTGTTTACATTCTTTCTGCATTCTGACATTTGATATGAACTCAGAAAAGCTCTTAAAGGATAATTGACCATTGGGCGTGTATACGATGCTTCAGCTAATGCTACAGTATGTTCACACAGCTGACACAAGTGAACCAAATCTGTTTTTGTTTTTTTTGTTGTTTTTTGCTCTTAACAGACTGATCTGTTTTTATGACAGTGTGAACAGCCCAAGTCACATGGAATCTGATCTTATCAATTATCAATGGGCCACATTCATATGAGGTCCTAAAACAGATACAGATCAGATTTTTAGCAATGCAACCTGAATAGTCTGAACAGTCAAATTGGAGTTCATGTGACTTTTACATCAATTTACAACAACACTCATCACATTTTGCGCTAAGAATAATGGAAGATTCCAATAAAGGAGGATTTTCAGTGGCAGGAGTGTGAGGTGTTGATGTACAGTAGTGCTGTCGGGGCACATCGCAACAACATTCTCACCATTTTTTTGTCCAAGCATGGAGAATTTTATTAAAATATTTATTTAAGCAACCAAAGATCCAATCGTTAGCCTAGTGAAGCTCATATCAGGCATTAAAACCAATAAAAATAAATGAAATGGTTGATTAAACTTTAAGGTTTGTTGATTACTTTCAAGTTGGCGGCAGAATTTCAGCAGCAGAGCTCCATTGGTATCTAATGTTAACTAATAACAGTAAAAAATAATGTAGGTGTTATGGGTAATGCGATAACCGTGTGTGTGCAAATGTGTATACACTTCAGATTGAGCTCTGGCGCTTAAACAACTAGCATTACTGCTTATAAACATTTAGTGATGCTGCTGTAAAAATAAATTAGAAGCAAAGTTAAAAGGTGCATACTGCAACGAAATGGGTGTTTGAAGAGATCTCAAGAGATGGCAGAAGGTAACAGTAATGCGAGGATACTATGGAATATGATGTAATTGACTCTCCATACAGTGACGTGCAGGTAACGTTAATTAATGCTGACATTTCAAGCTTTCTAATTAATAGCTAACTGGTCCCAAATACCGTTAAATGAAAAGCTAGTGTGCTTGTTTTACACACCAAGTAGTGCCCTTGATCAAAGGTTAGAGAGGGATTTGGGATTCAGCCTTGTGTTAGAAGCGAGTTAAAGTTAGCTGTGAAAGAGATTACGTTATGAGATGTGTGTTCTTGCTGAAAGTGGTACCATGACCATGGTTCTGTACGTGTATGTTGGCACTGGCATGAGATAAGTAACATCGCTTTTGCTATCCAGAAGTGGGGATTGACATCACGTGTAAAATGTCAATAGGTGAACTTGCCTGTAGTGGCAAAGGGAAGCTAAAATTACTATATATATATATATATATAAAAAAGGAAAACTGCCAATAAAGATCTAACATGACATTTTATAGAGAGTTTAAACATATCGTTCCCGTGTGTTTGTGGGCCAGATTAGGGGCCTGATCCCCTCAGTCTAATGTCAGGTACAGCTCGTGATGAAAACATGATCAATATGAACACAATGAAAACAACTTTAGACATCAGAATCCCGTCCATGTGTCTGCGTCTGGCTCTGTTGTCCATAATCTTCAGTTCTTTTTTCCATCCTAGTCTTATTTATTTAATTCATTTTTTTGTCTAGTTTAAATGCTATTTTTTTCTTCCCATTACTGCCCTCTATCATGTTAGTGGAGCTGTCTCCAGAATCACAAGCTTTAAACTCTCCAAGCACATGGATGTCAGATAAATCTCTCAAACACACACACACACACACACACACACACATCATAGCACTGAACCTTATATTTATCATGAGAGTGCTAAATAGGTTTTATTTATTATTATTATTATTATTATTATTATTAACATTAGACATTTTATTTTCTGCAAAACCCTGATTTTAAAAGTCTTACCTGTTTTGATCCACTTGTAAATGATCTTAGACTCCTTTAAGCAAAACATTTGAACATGTGGTCCTCTCCTATTACTTTTGAGATTAGGTTTTTAAATAGCGGTCAAGCCTAAAGATTGAGCCAAATCCACCCTGAGAAAACCTTCATCTAATGTTAAGTCTTAAACTTCTGGCAGAGGCAACAACAGCTTAAACCACAAAAACATGACAAATGATGTTTAATTCCTAACTGTTTTCAGCATATCAGTTTATTCAGAATATTTTAAATATGAATTTGCTGTAAATAATCCTGTACTGATGCTTTAAATAGTTTTAGTTTGAAGAAATAGCAACTAATCAGTCCATTTTAACCAAAGTGAAAACATTTTATCCTGTAACAACTTTTGGCAGCAATGGCTGCCAAAAGTTGTTACAGGATAAAATGTTTTCACATTAAATTTACAGAAATTAAATTTACAGAAATTTACTGAAATTGCTATTTAATCTTTTACAGAGAAACATAGTTATTTTACAGATTTTTCCTAAACTTATACGATTAAACACCTCCATTTAGCTAACAGCACTGAAAGTTTAGTAGATAAAAAACCTTTTTTTTTTTTACAGATTTTTCCCAGATTTATACGATTAAACACCTTTAACAGCACTAGATGTGTAGCAGCAAAATGTTTTTATGTTAAATTTTTTTTCAATATTATTAAATCAAACACCTTCAAATAAAGCAAAAGCATTAGACATTTCACAGAGAAACACTGTTATTAAACAGATTTTTTCTAAATTAAGGATCAAACACCTTCAAATAAAGCAATAACACAAAAAAACCTTTTATTTCACAATTTTTTCATGAATTCCTATAAACACACATTCAATAAAGTGATAACACAAACTCACGATTACAATATTTGTAAAATATCCTGTAGAACTGTAACACAGTATAGTACAAGTATGATGCAAAATACAACAAAAAGAAGTTAGCATCAAGTAGCATTACAGTAAAATCCCAAAATGAAAAACAAAATGAAATATTAAGACTATTGTGCTATAACAGTGGAACATTCTCTCTCACAAACTTAAACATTGCTGTGAAATATCCTGGACTAAAAACCTATGAAGAAATTAACAATTTTAAACAAGATTCCCAATGTTCTAATTAAAGTTGGATTGGAAACTTTATTACAAATAAAGTACAATGTGGTCCCTTTCTTTTACCTTTAGTTTTTATATAATGTATGTGTACAAATACAGTAACTTCAGAATCCTAATGCATTAGTGCGAGTAAGTCAAATCTAAAACATACCAAAAAAGCAAAAAAAATCCAAGAAAGATCCTCTTCCAAACCAGCCGTAAACAACTGGATCCTTGGTGTGGTGGGGTCGATTGGGAGAGATAAAGAAAAAAAACACATTAAGATCTAAGATTCAAAAGAAAAAGCTGCCCGAGAAACAGATTAGCAAAATACTCTAAATCATATATAAAACTAGATATGTTTAAAGGAAACTTAAGAACTTTTTAACTGGAAGCCCTTTTGGTTTGGATGAGAGAACATAATCGTAATCACTCCAGTATCGAGTTTGAACACTACAGCCACATTCACAAAAATGCTATGCAATGTAATCCAACAGAACAAGCTTGAACATCAGCGTAAACAACTCATTTTCATCACCGACAGGCTCTTAACGGTTATAAGTGAGACAATACGGACAGGATCTCTATAAAGTAAAAAGATTTACTCGAAATGATCCAAGGTTGGGGTTAACTTTTAAATCATCATGAAAAGATTCAAAGTAGTCTTATATTGGACTACTTACTAGTGATGGACTCGTCTCTCTGGGATGCCTCTCCTCCCACGGTAAATGTTTCATCCAAAAATGTAAACAAGTTTCATTATTACTGGCAGTATATTTATCTCTATGGAATTAGAACAGGATGTGTCAATGTATAGACTGTATTATATATGTGAAGATATTTACATACATTTATTTTGACTAAAGTATTGACATTAATTTACTGAATCGAATGAGTTGTTTACAAGTACAAATACACAATGTTTGTGGAAGTTTACATTCTGGAGACTAAAAGCAGCTGTTAATGTAACATACAGTAAGTCATCACTGCCCGTGTCAGGCTAACAGTGTCAGACACTAAGACTCATACTGTGGTTAGGTTACAGAGTACAGTACACACACACACACACACACACACACAAACACTGTACAGTACAGTACATACACACACTGTACAGTACACACACATTATACAGTACACTATACAGTAAGCATTTCACTACATTTCGTACTGTGTATGACTGTGTATGTGACAAATAAAATTTGAATTTGAATTTGAATTTGTACACACACACACACTGTACAGTACAGTACATACACACACACTGTACTGTACACACACACTGTAAAGTACAGTACACACACACACTGTACAGTACAGTACAGTACACACACACTGTATAGTACACAAACTGTACAGTACACACACACTGTATAGTACACACACTGTACAGTACACACAAACACACTGTACAGTACACACAAACACACTGTACAGTACACACACTGTACAGTACAGTACACACACACTGTATAGTACACAAACTGTACAGTACACACACTGTATAGTACACACACTGTACAGTACACACACACACACACACACACTGTACAGTACACACACACTGTATAGTACACACACTGTACACACACACACACTGTATAGTACACACACTGTACAGTACACACACACTGTATAGTACACAAACTGTACAGTACACACACTGTATAGTACACACACTGTACAGTACACACACACACACTGTACAGTACACACACACTGTATAGTACACACACTGTACACACACACACACACTGTATAGTACACACACTGTACAGTACACACACACTGTATAGTACACACACTGTACAGTACACACACACTGTATAGTACACACACTGTACAGTACACACACACTGTATAGTACACACACTGTACAGTACACACACACTGTATAGTACACACACTGTACACACACACACACACTGTATAGTACACACACTGTACAGTACACACACACTGTATAGTACACACACTGTATAGTACACACACACACACTGTACAGTACACACACACTGTATAGTACACACACTGTAGAGTACACACACACTGTATAGTACACACACTGTAGAGTACACACACACACTGTATAGTACACACACTGTAGAGTACACACACACTGTATAGTACACACACTGTACAGTACACACACACACACACACACTGTATAGTACACACAGTGTACAGTACACACACACACTGTATAGTACACACACTGTACACACACACACACACACACTGTATAGTACACACACTGTACAGTACACACACACACTGTATAGTACACACACTGTACAGTACACACACACACACTGTACAGTACACACACACACACACTGTATAGTACACACACTGTACAGTACACACACACACTGTATAGTACACACACTGTACAGTACACACACACACACACACACTGTACAGTACACACACACACTGTACAGTACACACACACACACACACACACTGTATAGTACACACACTGTACAGTACACACACACACACTGTACAGTACACACACACACACACACACACTGTATAGTACACACACACACTGTACAGTACACACACACACACACACTGTATAGTACACACACTGTACAGTACACACACACACTGTACAGTACACACACACACACACACACACTGTACAGTACACACACACACTGTATAGTACACACACTGTACAGTACACACACACACACACTGTATAGTACACACACTGTACAGTACACACACACACACACACACACACACACACACACACTGTATAGTACACACACACACTGTACAGTACACAGTACACAAGACCTCACCCCCACCCCCCCTCACCCCCGTCCATCTGACTCCTTCACCCTATACTGTCCTGTAGGTGTAAGTGAATTCCTGCGGTTTGTGATGTTAACGGTACCTGAGACTTGCAATAGACGAAAGTGTCAGTGTTAATAAATGAGTTTTGTTTACAACAACAACAACAAGAATTTAATATAAAATCACAAAAACTCTCTTCTCGTCATTGTCTCTTGAGCTTGCAGGTATTTTTTCTCCCAGTGAAACACGATGTGATGTATTAGAGTCTTCTCCTCTGTCCCTCAGAGACTGCTGTCCTCCTCACCTGTACACAGGGGGGACGCCGGTCTCCCATTGGCTGGTTCATGTCACGTTACATCTGTGTCTGATACCTGAGCAATAAACTCGGGCGTGTTTCGCGTCAGAACCTTTATCTAATGAATTTCATATTTAATTACAATCTATTATTGTAATTTTACATAAAGTTGTACGTAATTTACGAAAACAGAAAAAAAACCTGTAACTGTAATTATAACTGACTTAATAATTTACAGATAATGTCTGAGATTTGTATGTAGTTTTAAAAAAAAGGAAAACTACTATAACATTTTAAAGTTATTATCTGTAAAATTAGGACTTTTTTTTTCACAATGTGACTTTAGAGACAAATTGTGCTGTGAAGTCTGAACCCTTGTGCTTCTAATCAGAATGGATCATGTTTTAATCCCACAGTACTTTCCATAATGTGTGGAAAATGCCAAGCTGTTCTGTTTTGCCTGACCTGTAATGAATTTATTGAAAATCCACTGATGAGATGTTGCTTCGTCCTGAATCGTATCGTTCCTGGACATTGTTGTATAATTGGTCTTGCAAGGTGAACCTTTTAAACAAGCCATTAAAGAGAAATCAGGGTTTCACACCCAGTGAAGCTGAAGCTACTAGCATTGACAGCTCATTGTTTTCATGCCTCCATATGTGCACTGGAAAGGCATTAAGGCATAAACCCAAACCGAGGGACGTGGACCGTAATGAGCCGTGTTGTGTGTGGAGGGAAGATTTGCTCTCGTCTTTGTTTAGGGACTCATCGGTTTTCTGTAGCAGAAGGAAACGGCCTGGCAGTGTGGACCGGCTGCTCCTTAAGCCCGTTATCTCTCTACTTCACAGCGGCTCTACTTTGGCGGAGTTCAAAGCCCCGAGTGAGGGAGGACATTAATTAGCTGTGGCAGGCTGAGCGCCGCGCCGCTGTTCTGCGTGTTCAGCCAAGGGTTACACACAGGTTCGAGACGAGAAGCTACGGCACCCGAGTCTCGCTCCTCGTGTAGGGTGCGTTCGAGATTCCCTGATAGTAGGTTAAATACAGCGGTGCAGAAATGGGCATACACACATACACTATCACGAGAGCACACACATCTCCGCTCCGGAGACCACAAGGCCTGTGGGAGGCACCGATGCCGAGAGCAGACAGTCTGCAGCTCTGTCACACACCGACACACTCGTACAGAGAGAGAGAGAGAGAGAGAGAGAGCAGGGGAGACCAGTCTCAGTCTAGAACATAGAGAAGGGAAATCACTTATTTACTACCTTCACATCTCTTGCTTTCCTGCTATCTCGCTCTCTCTCTCTCTCTCTCACACACACACACACACACACACACATGAGATAGCAGTAGACTCAGAACTCGATGCTCTTCCCCAGTCTCTATTTCAGCACTCTTCCTTTGTCTCGGTGTGTGTATGGGTGGAGAGCTGCAGGCTGTGGATGTGAGAGGCATGATGCTGACGGTAAGCTCCACTCCTCCATCACATGCACACGTTCCACTCTTCAGCAAAGCGACTGCTGTGACTCACATAGCTCTCTCTCTCTCTCTCTCTCTCCCTCTCTCTCCATCCCTCTCTCTGTCTGCCGCTCTCTTCCGTGGCATCGTTTCTGCCGTGGCGGCCCCTATCCTTGCTTTCCCTCGCTCCGCCTCATTGGTGCTGCCCCCATTCCATTTCTTCTCTTTTTTTCCCCCCTCTTCCCTCCCTCCCTCTGTTTCTCTCGCTCTCCTTCACTCTCTCTCCTCCGCTCAGCTCCAGGCCCATTGGTTGCCTGCCTTCAACCATTATCTCTCGCTTCCCTCTCCTGACTGTCTCCATCTCTCCGTCTCTCCCTGCTCGCTCCCTGCACGCCCATCAGCTTTCAACTCCTAAAAAAATGATTTGCATTCAGGAGGAGAAAGGAACTTTCCAGCGTGCGCTCTAAATGAAACAGTGCGAGTGAGAAGGTGTGTGAGAGAGAAGACTACTCTGGAAGAAAGAGAAGAAGACAATCAGGTGCGATAACAACAAAAAGTTTGAGCGAAGACGCCGTTTCCTGACTGGTGGGTCCTTTCGGTTTGTTCATTGACTTCTTGGTTCATTGTTGTTATCTGAAATGCATCGCTGTGCAGAGAAGATCTAAGCTGTCTTGTTTGTAGTCTGATGTGTATGAAGCATTTGTTTTAAAGACTCATGGTTTTCGATTCTGATCCTTAGTGTGTCTTCCCTAGCATCTTTGACAGCTATGGACTGTAGTGTTATGCTAGTCTTCCTACGCCGCTCGCACTTTCCAGCTCGTTTTCCGTTTGACGTCTGAGTCTCGTTGTACTCCGTCAACTTTCTTCCCTGTAGGGAGCTGTAGAGAGGGGTGAACTTGGCAGGAGATGCTTTCAGGTCACAGCTCTCTGTGCGTTCTCTCCAGAAGCTTCTGTGGGCTTGGTGATGTTTGTGCAGTAGGTCACCACAGCACTGTCATCTGTATGCTTCAGTGTGCCACTTATTGGTCCCTGCAGTGCAAACGGGGGCAGATTTTGATTATTCCTTTATTGCTTTGGGAGTTGGCAACATGTCTGCGCACAATGTGGGAGCTTCTGGGAGAACTGAGGGTAAATAAAACACTTTTGAAAGTAAGCAGCGCCTTTAGAAAGCGGAGCAGTTGTCTACACTAATGCTGAGTGGTTCAGTTATTGCAGTACAGCATTGTTTATTTCCCGCATTTTTTGCTTTACAAGCTCAGGTTTAATAAATAAACATCAGTAACCGATTTTAATATGATTTTTTTTATCATTCTTGCATGTTTCAGGTTTTCAAAAAAATTGCACGTTTGCAAAAAAAAAAAAAAAGTTAGATATGTAAAATGTAGCACAGTGCAAACAGCAAGTGATGAATTACTGAGCAAAACTTACTTAGAAGTTTCCTGACTTATCAACATGCAAGCTCAGATTCAGCACAAATCACGATCCTCTGTAAACTCCAAGTTGTGCTTCGCCTCTGAACAGCGCTCTCCCATATCTGTAACTTAATCTGCAGGATGTAAAGTGAAGTGTTGTAATCTGGCCATGAGACAAAGTGCACTTTACTGAGTGCTAATGGTCCGTGCAGGGGTAGCGGTAAGCACTTGGTTGCAGTGTGAAAAGGTTCTAACCATGGTGTTGTTGTGAGGATGAATTCAAATACAAAAATGTTCAGCAGAACTACTCTGAGGCAGCAATAAAGCAGACCGTGCCAGCATGTCACCCAGAAAAAGGGACACTTCTGAAGGATAGAAGCCTGTGTAGTGTGTCCTGACATACCAGGAACTTTACCAGGAACTTTTTTATAGGAGCTAGAAAGATAGAGAAAGACCAGTCAATGGCCAGTTTCTTTGGGACCAAACCCACTTTAGCTTCGGATTCGTGTTCTCGGCTGAGTGGAATCTCTTGTGGTCCTCTGCACTTGGTCTCCTAATGGTTCTGCATGTTGTTTGTTCTGAGTTGCTTTTCTGCTCACCGTGGTTGTACAGAATGCTTTTTTAAACTTCCCATAGCCTTCATGTCAGCTCATACCAGACTGCCGATTCAGATCTCTTTTATCTACAAGGTGTTTCCTCAGTCAGACCTGATGCTCATTTGATGTTTTTTGTTTTCCGCACCATCCTATGCAAACTTCAGACACTGTTGTGTATGAAAATCCCAGGAGATCTCATCAGCAGGATCTGAGATACTCTCACCAGCCTTTCTGGCATCCATCATGCCATGCTCAAAGTCACAGAGATTACATTTCCCCCTGTCCTAATGCTTGATTAAGCATTTACTGAAGCGCTTGACCTGGACCTGCATAGTTCCATGCATTAGATTGGATAATTCTATTATCTTAGAATTAGTGTATGCAAAGACAGACGCGTGCATTTATAATTATGAAGGGTGAGATTAGAGCAGATGAATATTTTTAGAACAATATATAGCCATAACGGATTATTGTTTTCTTTTGTTTGTTTGTTTTGATTAGAACTCAAAAAGAAATGTTTAAGCAAAGGAAGCATTTTTCAAGGCAAACAGTTTATGAACATTAGTATACATGTCTATTTTTTTAGGCTACTCTTTTAATGATGTCGGAATTAAAATCTATATTTTGTTTATAAACATTCAAGAGAAAGACAGTTTGTTGTGAAATAATTTATAATTTGTTCAAACACTGAATTCCAGGCACTGTTATATTTCAATATGAAATTTAACATGAGGTCGACATCTATCAAGATTTTGGGAAATTCATTAACACTGAAGCTTATATATATCTTCTTGAATTCGGAATTGTTGTTTATAAAATTGTGAAAAGAGATTTTGAGGGAAAAAAAGGCGTGTGGTTTCACTCTGGTTTGTGAGGTTAATAGTGTTTGTATAAAGATTATGAGGTTGTAGAGAAAAGTCCTTCATGTATTCATGACATGGCGTGATGGTGTGAGTGGGTGGAGCAGAAGGCGTTCTTCAAAAACAGTGAGATTACCAAATATCTTCTATATTATTATTATTCCTTCCACTACTGTCTTTTCTGATTACAGGATTTTTCATTCATACATGCAAAACACATGCAGAGAGATGACATCCTTCTTTCCTTTCGCACCACATAACAAACCTGAGTTGTGGGTGAAAAAAAAAATTACATGTACCTGTGTGTAGGTCCTAACACAGTAGTGTGGAAAAATAACCTGCACCATGAAATGTCATATAAATCAACTCTACAGCAGCAATTCTGCAACTTTCTGTTTGTTAGGAACTCGCATGGCAGTGTAAGAACGTACAGCGAGATATTTAAGACAGATGGATCAGTCCACAGACACTCTGAGGGCATTAAGGCCACACTGCCTTTATTTGGATTTAAACGGAGCAGTGAGATGTACAGTACGCTTTCCTACAAGATTTATTTATTAGTGTCGTTGATGCTGACACACTTAATATCCTGGTATCGTCCTTTGGGTTTTTTTATTTTATCTTTTATGCTACAGCTCCAACCTCAAGTGTTATCAATTGTGTTTGTGTAAAAGTCATACCAGCAGAAAATTGTGCAATTAGCAATCGCGGAGGATTGTTTACAGCAAATGATTGCAGTCTATTTTATTATAACAGTTCATTATTTAGACGTGACTGGTGGCATGGCTCATTTTTCTAATAGAGAACTAGATTCAATATTCAAAATCTGTTAATATACAGTATTTTTGTCAAATTTGTTTAGTTATTAATTTATTTAATAGAAACAATTTTAGATCTCATTGTGGAAACTAAATCATTATCTCAATATGGCTGCGAATTCAAAAGAATAAGCATTTTTTTTTTCCAAATTCTGAAGCATTCGCATGAAATCAAACAAAAGCATGCTCATAAAAAATTATTTTAAAAATGATACATTAATCTTTCTATATACTTTTGTCTGGTCAACATCCTACAACTGGTAGCCTGTTCCAGTCTTTCTAGAAGAGCCAGATGATTCAGTTGGAAACTCAACCCTATCTGTATGTGCAGCTAAACAGGGGCTGAGGCTTAAGGACCGGCTGCTTGTGGCTGAAATGACAGGCTTATCTCACGCTCTTGTTGAGCATGGGAGAGCGCCTCACACCTGCTGAGTGTGTGTCATGCTGGAGAGACAGTGCAATGTGATTAAATTATGTAGGGATAGCCCTCCGTCGCCGCGACCTGAGTGCCGGAAAAACCCTCCCATCTCAGGTAACGCTTAGGGACTGCAGTCATAACAAAGTCTGACAGACGGAGGGAGGAAACAAGGGACTGGCTCAGTAAAACATCCTCACTATGGAGGATAGGGAAGAGTTTATTCACAGCTGCCTCACAGAATGGATGGAGTATCACATGATTGGTGGGGGTATTTTCAAAATGCACACTGATAATTTGGGTTCTGTGATTTCTCACCAACTTGCAAATATTCCTGCAATTCTAGAAGTCTTGTCTGGGTCGCGTCCAGTTTTGAGGGGTTGTGCATTGACCTAGACTTCCACCAGAGATATTGGAATTTGTACTAAGATTTGTGTCTTTTTACAAGACGTTAGCCAATTACACGCCTATAGCTATTATACAGAACGATTCTAAAGGATTATCAGTAATTCTCAGGAAAAGTGCAAATTTGATCCAGTGTCTATAAAATAGAAATAAAGACATGTCTTCAAAAGGGATTTACTTTCATAATCTATTTATATACAGGAGCACCTTTTAAATTATGTATATATGACGGGTGTCATTTCATCAAAAAGATGACATAAAATAAAAGATGACAAATGATCGAAACCACAAAAATTAAAAGCAATTAATAAAAGTCAAAGAGGATAAATGGGTTTTCAACATTACTTAAAATTTTCTAAATTAAGAGGTGATCTTACTAAAAGCTAACCTGTTCCACAATCTCAGAACAGCTTTAGCTACAGCGCGTCTCTTGATTCGACTCAATTTGGTTCCTGATCCTGGACTTGACACTGACGGTCCTGACTCCAGCCACCTGGACTTTGTCTTCATGACTGTTGAGTTGCAAAGCCACTTAAGACCAAGACGTTAAAGAGGTTTGAGTGGCTGATTAGTTTTGGATACGGAGATTACTAGTCACATGTGCTTCACTTCAATCCTTGCAGACATGTGACACATTCAACATTTAATTCACTCACTCACTCATCTTCTGTAGCACTTTATCCTGTATTCAGGGTCGTAGGGGCGGAGCCTATCCCAGGAGACTCAGGGCACATGGCCACATGGTACACCGTGGACAGGTTGCCAATCCATCGCAGCGCACACACACACACACACACACACACACACACACACACATTCACACACTACGGGCAATTTGGGAACGTCAATTATCCTAACCTGCATATCTTTGGACTGTGGGAGGAAACCGGAGTACCCGGAGGAAACCCACCAAGCACGGGGAGAACATGCAAACTCCATGCACACAGAGATGGGAATCGAACCTGGCCATGCACTGAACCCGGACCCTGGGGGTGCAAGGCGACAGTGCTAACCGCTACACCACCGCGCCACCACATGTAATTATTTTATCTGTGTACTGCTTTTACCAATGTAGATTGTCACAAAACATATCTTGACATATCTCTATAATTGATCTTTATTCACAAGAGAAGAAACTTGGTGAGGAATCGATGCTGATCAGATAGTGTGATTGTAAATGGTTGACTTTATAGTGTACACTTACAGAGAAGTAAACAGAACTAAGTGTGTTGCAACGATGTTCAGTTTGAGTATTGAGTAGATCCATCACAAATGAATTTACAGAAGGAATTACACAAATTATGGACATAAAATTAAAATCGCTAATATTATTATCTTTAAAAAAGAAGAAATTGGTAAAATGTGTTAGGGGTTTGATTTAGCTATGGTTTATTCTTAAATAACCGAATGTTTGGCTTCCTGAGTCAAAACACAGCAGAACGCTTCAAGTCATTAAATCAGTAAAAGGCTGGAGGTAAGGGAGGCTCAATCCTTAAAATCAAATGATGGAGTGTCAATATTTACTGTTCCAGTGGGAGGGAGCGAGTTATCCGAGCTCAGGCGCTGATACTTATCGGTTTCCAAGCGTGAAGGCCAGATGAGTGATTGAGTCCACTTTCCATGCACACCCTTAAAACTTCTCCTCTATTCGTTCTTCCCCAACAACCAACACAAAAGAGAGCTGTGGACTCGATGCCACTCTGCGGAGGGAAAACATGATGTATATCTACACGCCGCGGACAATTAAAAATCAATCTGGACTTGGGTGTGGGGCTATAATAGGAAGTGCAGCGAGCGGAGAGGAGGCTGATTAATACCCTGCTCTCACCTTGTGCCATAACAAGCCCCCACAGGCATTCTGCACACACACACACACACACACACACACACACACACACACACACACACACACAGCGCTCACCTGTGTTGGCTGCCACCACAATCCCAATCACACAGCGCCGGGAAACAGTGGGATTTGCATGAGTTATCCGTTCTGTGGCCGTGTGATAGTGAAGTGCTGAAGGGTGAATCCCAGCAAGACTTTTACTGGTTTAGTATCAGCACATACTGGCCAGACCAGAAGGCATTTCCACATTTCTATATAACCTAAGATTTATAGGACTTTTTTCTTATTAGTGTTGATGCTGATATTTTATTTCCTTGTATATTATTTTACCCGATGCAAAAAAAAAATCACATGAACCTTTTACTTAAATTCTCACATGATTTACACGTTCTTACGTATTTTATTTAATTATTTCATTATAAATTTTTATTTCACAATATAATTTCATGTTTTTTTTCTCTTAATTCTTGTGTTTTTTATATGACCTTTTTTATTTTTGCATTCTTTTTTTCCCCCGATTTTCTCCCTAATTTAGTCGTGTCCAATTCCTCCCCGTCACTAGGGGGCTCCACATTAAGGCTACTACTACCACTCAGTCGGGAGGGCGAAGACTATCACGTGTTTCCTCTGAACCGCGTGACGCCAGCCGACCACATCTTTTCAGTCTTGCTCACGCACCGTTAACACACTCGGAGTAACACACTCGGAGGACAGCGCTATCCGCTCCTTCCGCGTGCGTGAGCTCACAGACGCCCCTGATTGGCTGTAGAGCCGTGATTAATGTGGGAGCGCGAGTACCTCTCATCCCTCCCCTCTGAGAGCGCTCGACCAATCAGCTCTCTCTAGACCTCCATCACCCGGGAATCGAACCCGCGACCTCCAGATGATAGGGTGAGCACTTTACCACTGCGCCTATGATGTGCCCTGAGGCCCTTATTTTTACATTCTTAAAAAAAAAATTTAATTCTATGTTGATTTTCACCATGATTTGTTTATTTGATTTGTGATTTTCATATTTTGTATTTTCACTTAAAACACATATGGGTCACTTATTTTTAGCTTATTTAGCTTTTATGTCCATTTCACATTAAATTTTTTGGTGATTTAAATTTTTTATATATATTTTATGTAATAAAAAAAAATCACATTTTATTTATTTTCATGTAAATTCTTGCACTTTCTTCATATTATTTGTTTATTTCCCCGTGACTTTGTACTTGTGATTTATTTATCCCTAGATTTTCTTAAGCAGGACGTGATTTTGATTTACAAGAGATCTTCATACGATCATATGATACATAACATAATGAAATGCACTCGATGTTCTATAATCACATGTGAAATGCTTCTGATTTGATCAGATATATAAAAATGAAGGTGACGTTTCCATAAGGGACGAGAACCCTTCAGTTCTAAAGATCGCTGATGCGTTTCAGGTCTCGCTCCTGAGCCTCATTTCGAACCGTGTTGCTGTGTGGAGGCTTTTTCACATCCAAAGTTGTTATCACCGGCTGGGTAAAAAGTCATGTGACCTGCAGCCCCTATTATCACCACATCATGAGCATGGCACACAGCCATCGCCTTCTCTCCTGCCAGCCTCACACGTACTGACATCTGTCATTAGCACTCAGCTCAGACGCTGGCACCGCCATCTTCATCTACGATTGCAGAAACAGACTCGTCTATTATTTTAGTTCTGTGCTCCTTTTCTTTTCCCATCCATCCACACCCTCCAGAGGGGAAGAAGGCACTCGTAAAGCCATAAAGACATCACAGGATTCTTTAGAAATCCTCATTTGAGAGTCCCAGCTGGATTTTTAACCTCCTCATTTCGGTGTCGATGACATTTGTGGTATGTGTCTCAGTGCGGAAGAAAAAGCAGAGAGAGGGAGATACAAAGTGAAGCGGAGGCAAAAATAATCCTTCCTGAGCAGAGCTGAGAAAAGCAGCGCAATATTGGAAAATGATTACAAAACACGCATCCATTATTCATCAGGCACATTGGTGAGGGCGCGTGTCTCTTATTTATGCCTGCTCTTTAAATCAGATTTGTCTGTTTAAATCACTGTAGAATGTTCCGGTCACATTTCTGAAATATTGTCAGAACATTTTACTGCCTAATGGTTCATTGATGACGGCAAGTGACCCCGGACAGGGGCATGAACATAAGACCTCCTGATGGACCTTGCGAAAACCTTCTCTTCCTCGAACCAGCTAAGCGTGGAGTTGGAGGAGATTTCTTCGGAGCTGGATGAAATCTACACATGAGTTTCGTCGAAGCTTCAGTGAAGCGAACGTGTTAAATGCATAAACCCGAACGCGATACAAGACGTACTTAAGAAATCGAAAGTAGTCAGATGTGCAGTTGGCTGTCTGGATTGATCTGTATGTTATGTGAGGTTAGGTTTGGTCTTTCAGGAATTGTGCAGAAATTGCAGGTGTTCGATATCACAAAAATAGTTGTATTGTTAAAAAGATCTTTTTTATACTTTGAAGGCATCAAACTGGCTGATATCAATAATAAATGTGTGTTTTTTTGGTTCTTTTGTCCAGTGATGGTGAAGCTGTAATATTTTGGCTCTAACGCTGAACATTCAGATAAATGAAACATTCCAAACACTGACGCATTTCAGAACGACAATACGTGGAGTGCACTTATTGTTGATTGCGTGTCTATTCAGCGGGTCAGAACTTTATTTGTTTGCAGGCGAGGACAGCAGCACCGGGTCTGAACAGGTTTACTTTTTAGATATTGATTAATTTCTGCTCTTTTCATTTTGCGTCTCAGGGAGGTTTGACAGCAGCATTTTGAAGTTTGTTAAAGTGACTCATTTGCCACCTGTGTGACCGCAGCCTCGATACAGAGAAAAGTCTTTTGCTTTGAGTCTCAGAAAATCAGGTGCTTGGATCCTGTATAAAGTCGACAAGCCAGTGTGTGATGATTAAGTTTTCGAAGCAGGACGTTTGTTTAATTAGACAATAAGTGTGCATGCATGTTGAGCGTGTATGTGTGTGTGTGTGTGTGTGTGTGTGTGTGTGTGCTACACGTATCTCAGGCTGCCCTAGATGACCTGCAGTGTCCAGACAGAAAGGTGTAAGCAGGTGCTCTGTCATAAGGCCAGCTAATGAATCAGTTTATCGCTTCCCTCCAGGGCAGCAAAGGGCTCATGTTCTGCCCTCTGCCACTGAGTCAGCTCTCCTGACTGTCGACCTGAGCACAGGAATACACAACAAAAAAACAAAGACATTTGCACCCACTGCGCTTCGGCCGTGCTCGCTCCGACAGGCTCGCAAACACCGGAGTAGATGGCAGATTGTATAAGAGATATCGTATGGTAACACAATTACCCGCACAGAGGAAGTAATCTTATATACACACACAGGGCATTCATACAAAGCAAATATCAAGTACCAAAATAAGCCCGGAGCAGACAGAGAGAGCGGCGCGGAGACAGAGCGGAGAGCCGAGGGTGCGTCGTCAGCGGTTTTCGCAGGAGGAGGGTGAGCCCGCCAGGTGCGGGCCGGAATTGCCCTACTTACAGGAGCTACCGCTGTCCTCCATCACACTCCCAGCGCACTCTCCACCTCCACTCAGTCAGCCCTTTTGTTTGCCCTGTGGCCCCAAAAGAAATTAAACAACACTGACATAAAAAACCTGCAATAATTCAGCAAGCCTCCATGCACGAAAGTAGTTCTCTACCGACGTAATACACCTACTGTTATTAAACTTGGAGCCATTTGGTGTAATTGTATCTAACCTTAGATACGCTGCTAAGTAGTTTGCGTGTTTTCTGGTTCTCTGTCTCCTCTCTGCCCAAACCGAGATAAAGGCGCTCTCCTGCTCGGCTCTGACCCAGTTATTTTAGCGCTGCCCAATGTCTTCTGCTATGTTCAGTTCCAAAATAGCTCAGTACACCAAAGCGTGGCGAGCTCATTTCCGTCTTGCGTAAGGCACTAATCATTCCCCTGCCTGAGCCGAGGGTTGAGAAATCGCTCTCCACGGTACGAGTGTATGGACAGACAAGGGGAAAAAAAAAGGGAAAAAACAGCAATGCAACATGAATAGGTAGTTAATTGCGCAAGGAGAGAATTAAGTGTGAAGTAATTATTGACACAACACATTATCAGGGCAAGAAAGCCGGCTTCAGTGTAAAGACCAAACACAGAATCTCCCATTTGTATGGTTTTGACATTATAAGTAATGTTCGCGTTTTAGAGCTCATTACGACTTGGCATATGTTTGCAGAAACGCAAAGCCAGATGTGTTCGGAGCGGTCGCTGTGAATTTTGCATAACTGTGGCGGTTTCTGTGAGGTTCTGTATAATCATGCCAAGCGCTTCCTCATGAGCGAACGCAACGTGTCGCAGGTTTACATCCCATTACAGCTTTGCATTTCTCATGTTTTCTGCACAATGCAAAGATTTTCTTAATGAATATTTCATATAGATTTCTTCAGCTGATGAGGCTTGAACAATATTTCACTACCCGCCTCCCAATCCCCCCTTCACTAATGGCAGTAACACTATCCCTTAAAGCCCCTTCTGATTGCAGGTTTAAGTTGCATTGTGATCAGGATTGCGGTGAGACGGCCCCAGCCCTCAGCTCTCGGTTCTCATGGTATCGGTGTACAAGGCGGTGCGTTTACACGGCTCTGGCTGGATCGTTTTAACGTGTGCTCTTTATCTACAACTTCTCTCTTAAAGTACTGTAATAACATTAATATAAAGTGGACTATAGATTATGCTAACAGACTATAACTAGCTTTATTAGCTACAGAAACAAAAATATGAGCAAGAAACGTAAATGTGATCATTAAAGCAGATTTACATGAATAGATTTACTTCTACCAACCTTTACATTTCCAATAAGAGTAAATTCAGCAAGTGTTTATAATAATAATAATAATAATAATAATAATAATAATAATATATACATACAAATATTTTTATTTATTTAGTTCTGGCATGTCTAACTGATAAAACATCCAAAAGAGAAGAGAGTTCCTGTTACCACTTACTCCATAGCAGCTCTGAACAGTCACATCTTTGGCTTTTGTCAAAATAAAGTAATTATAAGCACACACACACACACACACACACACACACACACACACACACACGTTAATATTAACCTGAGATTTTCCCTGCAGAGGGAATTAATGTCAGATCCTCTTTATAACATTTTATTGGCACATATCGACCAATCAGATTTGAGAATTCCACAATGTTTGGAAGTTGGTAATTTCTCCGTTTTGGGAAAAGGACTGTGATGTGACGATATGATCTGAGATGTTCTGTTTACATTATCTGATACTCCACCTTATTATTTTGTACCAAGTACAATGAACCGATATTTCTCTCTGCAGTTTTTAGCTTTTAAAATGTGAACTAAAAGCTCGTGTGTGATGGCAGTCGACTCAGATTAGAGACCACGGTCCTGCTGTATGGAGGCATTTTGTTGACTGTTCGTCGTGTACAAATGCATTTCATGGTCGACTGATCCTGCTGTGACACCACGGTGGTGGACGCAGTGGAGGATGTGGTTCCACCCTCTGGTACGGCTGGTGTTGGCTGGCTGTAAGTGTCAATCATGTGTGTGATGCTGTGTTGCTCCGCTTTACCCTGCATGGCTTGCGTGACTGCAGGGCCACACCTGTCTCGCAAAGTGTGTCTGTCAGAAGCTAATCCTAAACGACAGTTCTCTCTCTCTCTCTCTCTCTCTCTCTCTCTCTCTCTCTCACTTTGTCTTTCCTTCTTTCTTTTTTCTTCCTGTCTGTATGACTCACAGTCTGGCCTCTGTGCTGACCTCTTGGTGTCTCCACAAGCTCTGCTCGTGATTAAGGACAGCAGGCAGGACATTCATACGACAGAGCACTTTAAAAATACTGTCACAATAACTAATAGATATTTTTTACTGTAAGGAAGTTTAATGGGTTCATGATACATTTTTATTTGGACAACACGGTCATGTGTTTATCTTCCACATTTGCAATACTACACATTTTTAAAACTACAATGAATGTTCGAGTCAAAGCTGGACTTGTGATTGTACAGAATAACAGAACTCAGTCCTGAGAGTGAACACTCCCTTTATGTCTCTATATAATCCCCTGATACACTAATGCACTGATCCCAGTGTCTCACTAGAGCTTGGACGTCGGAGCCGTGATCGGACTGTCTGTCTGATTCACGGCTGAAACGCCGGCCTCCCAGGAACTCCTTTAATGTCCCAATCATGTGTAAGTGTCTTGAACGAGGTCAGGACTGTACAGGGGGCGTGGCTATAACTCCCAGCCGAGTTCCTGTAACATGTGAGTGGTGTTGGTGAATGAGTGTGTGTGATCTGGCGCTCCACTCACTGAATGTCCATCAGTACAGTCCCGGACTGTTTCTAAAGTCCCTCTGTAAATGTAAAATCAGTTTTATGACTTCAATCCCCAAGTAATTTCCTTAGTCCCAGTTTAGCTTGAACACCTGGTGTGTGTGTGTGTGTGTGTGTGTATAATAAATGAAATTGCATGATATATTTATTAGTGGATCAGATATAATTAGTTTTTGTTCTTGATATTTCAGCTCTTTTCTGCTGGTGTCTGGCCTTATCTAAGTTTTTTGGGTATCGGATTGTTGCCATCTCTAATTAAGAGGTTATTTTGCTCAGAAGCCTTACTTGTTACTGTGGCAGGATGTGTGAACATGTTTGGGAGTGTTTGTGTGAGAGTGTGTCCATCCAAGCCCCGAGTCCTCACAATCTCATCCAGACTCACATGAATAAGCAGAGTTGCTCTGCATATATAATGAGGCGTTATGTTCTGTGCTGATAATAGACAGAAACAATGTTTTAAAGGCGAGCAATGAATTCCTGATGAAGTGTGAAAAGACTGATTAAAATGACTGTGATGGCAAGCCACAATTATCTGTCAGTCATTCAGATTGGAGGAAAAGAAGGAGAGAGAGCATCCATGGATGCCGTCCATCCTTGCTGAATGGCGGTGATGTGTTTGGGCTCTCTCCACAAGCTGTCTCTACGATTGTTATCGGATGAAACAGAACCTCATACTGTATTGTGTTGGAATACTTGTCACTGCCTTCAATAGTAGTTATTTGTCATGCTGCTAAAGCAGGTGTTCAGATCTTTCACACGTGCGCAGTGATGCAGTCATTTCATTCTGCTATAGAAGAAGAGAAACAGTGTTTTTCAACTGACGGAAGGAAAGCGGGGCATTTGGGGCAGTATTCAGCTCAATCAAATGTTACTGGTTAGGGAATTGCCTTACTATTGTTACAGGCACTTACAATAATATATATATCTGTAGTGGTCCATGGTATCCAACCATGATAAGCTTCCTTTTTGTTTTTAATAAAATGTTACTAAACTACAGTATATATTTATCACTGAAGTGGTGCCTCAAGAGTAAATGTTTTCTACCACTTGTGTGTATCCTTTACCTGGAAATGTGCTTTTAGTTACCTGCTTTAAAGCCAAACATGAAGGTTTTAAAGGTCCATTTATATTTACATTATTTTCTAATGTAATAATTGCACACAGAAGCTGAACCACTGACAGAGAAGGAAGGAAAGGAAAGACAAGCCTTTTCTGAGGGTGACATTTTGAAGTTCCATTTTTACCTTTTGTGATTTTTTAAATATAATGCTGCTGTAAAATAGTTTAGAATATGTAGTGTATGCTTAGGCCATGTATTCAGTGTTAGTTCAGGGGCATCATAAGAGCATATACTCACTCGTATTCAAAAATGGATGTTTTAAATAAGATCATCTTCATGCAATGGCAGTAGATCCACTTCAGAACTGAAGGAATCCTCGGAATCTCCAACTACAAATAGTCAGAAGACATGATGATTTAAGGACCTTGGACAGCTCCTCTGAGTCATTGCTCCAAATGGTCAGTTCTAATCTTCGACTACACCGATGGTGCTGTTGGTCTGTATTGAATCAAGGGACAAAATGTTTTATAATAGACTGTGTGTGTACTGCTCACATTCCACGACCAGTTTTATTCTCTCAGCAAAATCTTGGACTCAGTGGTGCGATACTTCTTTGTTGAAGTGCTCCCTGCCAGATGACGCTAACTCCATAAACAAAGACTGATGAGGACTCCCTTGTGTTGCCTTTGTCTCTGGTGGCAGGCTTTATGTGGATGATTGGTGCCAGCCTCCTGCCCCTGATGCCCTATTTACCCTAAGGGTGATCTGGCAGAAACTCAAAGCCTTGGCACCAATCTGCTCAAGTCATATTCTCCAGTCGTCTGTCGGAGACTCATAATTGCAGCTCGCTAGTACATTACTGGAAAAGAAAACAAAGAGAGAGACAGATGTGCATATATGACAATTAACTCCTTCCCTGCTGAAGAGTGACTGGCAGCCTGTGGCATGATTGAAGGCACTGCCAGTACTTGCTTTTTGATTTTTGCTATTTTGCCTCGCAGGCATCTACCAGCTAAAAGGGCAAACCCTGGGTACACGTACCAACGTGGGCCACACAAAGTCATATGTTTGATGAAACAGAACGTTTTCAAATCATGGCAATCCGCCTCTACATTTGGACAAAGACAAAAGAGAGAGAGAGAGAGAGAGAGAGAGAGAGAAAGAGAGAGACAAACAAAAGGAACACAGATTGCATCTTTAATAGGAGAAGCAGACAGTGGGTTTGACACTGAATATAAGCAAGCTTCCACATTTTCAAAGGCAGCCTTAATGAGCAAAGAGGATCCTCTGTAGGGATTACTGAGGGATGTGGCTCTGTTTTATCTCTGTGCACGAGTGGGAGAGTAAACATAATAGCCAGGAGAGTGTTTTTTTTTGTTTTTTTTTTTGTTATTTTACAGGGTCATTGTACCATTCATAAACTATTACAGCCAGTGATTACCGGTTGATTTATTCATAATAACCAGTGGCATCAGAAGACCATCTACTTTCAGATGTGATTTATGGTAACATCAAAATACAGAATCAGAGTATGGTGTCTGCCAGAGAACCACTAGTCCTGGACCAGGAAAGGAATGTTAGAAATAAAGGAATGCATGCAAATCCACCGATCGGAAGAAAAACTACATCGAGATTTTATTGCAAGACCTTGTACAAGTGACTCGTGTACTTCCAGGTCTTTTAAACTGAACTTAAGAAAATGATTTAAACCCCACCTTCATCCTTTAGGTTTCTAACAAATAATAAATGAGACTTTTGGGATTTTTGTAACCAATCAAAATGCAGAATGTCTGATTTCTTAACCTTACACACGTTTGCTATCAGAAGCTGGCTAACATTTTACAGATATAAATTTTTATTATCTTATCTATATATCACTTACTTGTTTTAGGTAGGTTTAGACTGACACTCAGATTTAATAATTAACGAATGTTGTGTTAAATGTCCAAAATGTCATAGACAAGATTCTTGTAACCAATCATGGGGCAGAAGGCGAGATTTCTTAACCTCAAGCGAGGCTTTTCTTCTCCTCCTCCTGTGTATTGTTTTCCTCCTGTTATGTCTCATTTCTATTTTTCCTCGAATGTCTCCTAAAGAGCCCAGCAGAAACCTTCCGCTGCTGTTGTATATAATGTCTTTTCGAGAGAATCCGAGGTACGAGTGTAGCCGCTTCCTGTACAATCCCCCTCCATTATTATCCACTTCCTCTTTCACACATTACACACTATTATACCTAATTTGATAAACTCTATGTCTCATTATACACACTCTGAATGTGAATTTACCTGCTCCTTTTAGTACGGACAAAGAATCTAGCAGATATTTTATACCATTGCAATTAAAACACTTGTGACTGCAGCATGTGATTCTGTTGGTCTACAGCAGGCGCATGGGCTTTACCTTCCAGGAAGAAAAAAAATCTAAACTAAGTTCGGAATAGAAGTCGTTCTTCCATGCTGAAGACTCACAGGAAGCTTCTCAGGGAGGGAGAAATGGGAGAGGAAGGGTTCAGGGGGAGATGTGTTGATGAGGGATATCTTTAACTGTATGATAACAAAACTGGTAATAGAAACAATAATAGGGTTCCAGGCACAAAGCAGCAGCACGACAGCACTCCATTCAGCCTGCATCAAAGCTGCCAGGGTGTGTGTGTGTGTGAGAGAGAGAGAGAGAGAGAGAAAGAGGGGATGATTGAGATGAGGCGTAATTGAGGCTGAAGCTCCAGACACTTGGGTGAGCGAGAGCGGTAACACTGTGAGTTGTGTGTTGCTGGTGATGTGGGAGAGAAGAAGAGCTGGAAATTCAAAGCTCTCAATTCATCTAGCAAATATAACAGCTTCCTTATTAGTTCCTTCATAAAGATTCTCACTGATCTGGATTCGAACTTAAAGTGGGTGTGGTCTCAACCCCTGAGTCTTAGATGCTTGTGTTAGATTTAAATGATTCCTTCTTCCTTTCTTGGGCTTTGTCCAGTTTAAAGGCGACACATCTGATCACTTAACCTGCGATCTTACACCAGATAGCTTCCCGTTTTCAGCCTCCCTCTTTCCTAGAGACTGGGACTCCTGGCCCGAGGCTGGGCTGTATGGGGTGTATGGGGTGTAGGGTTTAATTCAATTCAATTCAATTCAATTTTATTTGTATAGCGCTTTTAGCAATTTTCATTGCCGCAAAGCAGCTTTACACAATCAAAAGAATTATTTAAGTTTGTATGAAATGTGAATTTGTATGAATCAAAATGGTCAGTTTGTTTAGGGGCCTCGCCCAACACTGGTGACCCGGCAGTGATGGGACTCGAACCCTTGATCCTCAGATCAGTAACCCAGAGCCTCAACTGCCTGAGCCTGCACTTCCCCTGAAAAAAAAAGTTTATTATATGCAAAGCATGTGACCGCACCCCAACATCAATAAACGCTGAGATGAAAAATAAATAAAGTCTTTTTTACTCATTTACAAAACCTAATGTGGCTCAGTAAACTGTCTTTATAAGCAACAACATCTTCCCCATATCAGAACAGCGTTAGTTAAAGTTGTCAATAACCGTCTCCTAATAATATTGTGTCTGATCTGTTGATTTGTTGATTTTTTTTGTTGATTGTTTTTTATAGCTATTTTTTATATTTAAGTAAATGAACAGTAACACAGTATTAAGAACTGCGGTAACAATAGTATTAAGGGCCAATCAAGGAAATCTCAACCGTTCGGATATTCCGTGTCCTCAGACCGTCTGAATCAAACTCATATACGATAAACAATTCCACATGGTGATGATCCAGATTTAAGATGTAACAAAACAGACGGAAGCTTTATGTAGAAACATTTAGACATGTGAGGACATGTACAGGGATGTATAGAGACATGTGGAGACATAAAGAGATGTGAGGAGTTGGGATGAGATGTGTGGAGACATGAGAAGACTTGTGCAGATGTGAGATGTGATAAGACAAGTGGAGATGTGATGAGCATGAAGGAGATGCGAAAAGAAATAAGACGTGTATTGTGTAGACCTGGGAAAATGTATGGAGATGTGAGAGCAAACGTGGAGACATTAGGACAATTAGGAGTGAAAAAAAGAGATATGAGGAGAAGTAAGGAGACATTAAGGAGCTGCTTTGACTGGAAACATTTAAGAAGACCTATTGATATGTACTGAGATGTGCAGAGGTATACGGAGATGTGTGGAGACGTGCAGATGTTTTGAGATGTGACGAGGCAGGTGCAGGTGTGAGGAGATCTGTGGAGAGACGGTATGAGGAGACAAGAGTCTAGAGTCCAAAGAAATGGAAGGGGGACAATGGGTGTCTTTGGGTATGCATTATAGTGCGGTGGTGTCTGAGGGTGCGTGTGTGTTTGGGGGGGTCGCCAGGGGAGCCAATAACCAAAGTAACGTGGGTTTGTCCTGTCTTTAGGTCTACCTTTAGGAAAAACAGCAGGAGAGAGAGAGATAGAGAGAGAGAGAGAGAGAAAGAAAGGGAGAGGGAAAGAGAGAGAGAGAGAGAGAGAGAGAGAGGTAAGGAAAGAGGTTCTACATAAACACAGCTGCTTTTTATGACGTCCATTAGGAGACATATGGCTATAATTGTGTAACATGATATGGTAAGAATAAATCTGGTTTGGAAGTCAGTATATGCAGTCTGTGGTATATACGTGGTTAGATCAAGGCAACACACACACACACACACACACACACACACACACACACACACACAGAGGCACAGGTTTGGAGACAGACAGACATGTTTAATGTGTGTGGTCTTGTGTGTAGGAAGCGATGCTGGAGGGCACGATGCTTCTTCATACCTCCATCTGCTGACTTCCTCAAGAGTCTGCTTCCCACCTGAGCCCAGTCTCACACACACACACACACACACACACGATTTAATACCAGCTAATGATGCTTTCTTAACAGGCTTACTCGTGCCTTGTGTTTAAAATACCTGCTTATTATTTTATCCTTATGTACTTTTTAGCTGTGCATTTGAAATGAAATTAAGGAATGTTCCCGTGCCTGCCTTCAGTTCTGCATCCGTTTTACATTCCGTGTTATTATCGTCCCCATGGACCGATACATTAGCCAAAGATAGGACTGTCACATATGTGTCTTTGTGTCTTTGTTTGTCCAGCGTGTTTGCAGGTGGGCTTGAAGCCCATCTAATTCACTTACTCGGAAAATAGGCATGATGCCCATCTGTCTGAGATGCTCAGTCTGTTTATGAGCCCAAACCGGTGCTGTTCTACCATCACACCTCTTTAAATGCCAGCCTGTCTTTAACACCTTCACAGATTTTTGTGCTCAGTGAGGTTTTCATTGACCACAGGAGGAGCACTTAAGGCTCGTCAATGCTTTCTTTAGTCTACGTTTAAGGTGACGTGTTATCAACTGTACTAAAGGTACCGTACAGGCACATCACTGAAGATAATTCATATGTAAAAGGAGACTGAAGTCGTAATAACTGGGCACATTTTAGTGTGTATGTTACCTTAGCTTTACACAGACATTAAATAAAATCTACAGAGACACACAGGTGTATTAACTTTACACAGAAATACGTTACCTTTACTTTACTCAGATATACACGTTTAATTAACTTTACAAAGAAATAGACCTTCCATTAACTTTACACAAATATACACATTAAATTTACTTTACACAGAAATACACATTGCATTATTTTTACACAGATTTACAGTACATTAGTTACAGTACATTAGTTACAGTACATTAGTTACAGTACATTGTAGTTACAGTACATTAGTTACAGTACATTAGTTACAGTACATTGTAGTTACAGTACAGTAGTTACAGTACAGTAGTTACAGTACATTAGTTACAGTACATTGTAGTTACAGTACATTAGTTACAGTACAGTAGTTACAGTACATTAGTTACAGTACAGTAGTTACAGTACATTAGTTACAGTACATTAGTTACAGTACATTGTAGTTACAGTACATTAGTTACAGTACATTAGTTACAGTACAGTAGTTACAGTACATTAGTTACAGTACATTGTTGTTACAGTACATTAGTTACAGTACATTAGTTACAGTACATTGTAGTTACAGTACAGTAGTTACAGTACATTAGTTACAGTACATTAGTTACAGTACATTGTAGTTACAGTACATTAGTTACAGTACAGTAGTTACAGTACATTAGTTACAGTACAGTAGTTACAGTACATTAGTTACAGTACATTAGTTACAGTACATTAGTTACAGTACATTGTAGTTACAGTACATTAGTTACAGTACTGTAGTTACAGTACAGTAGTTACAGTACAGTAGTTACAGTACATTAGTTACAGTACAGTAGTTACAGTACATTGTAGTTACAGTACATTAGTTACAGTACATTAGTTACAGTACAGTAGTTACAGTACAGTAGTTACAGTACATTAGTTACAGTACATTAGTTACAGTACAGTAGTTACAGTACAGTAGTTACAGTACATTGTAGTTACAGTACAGTAGTTACAGTACAGTAGTTACAGTACATTAGTTACAGTACATTAGTTACAGTACATTAGTTACAGTACATTAGTTACAGTACAGTAGTTACAGTACATTGCATACATGTAGTACATTGCATTGATTTTACACAGACCTAAACATCACATTACTGTTACATGAGTCCATGAATAATTTTTCTACATTAAAAAAATAATCGAATAATCAAAAAAAAATGTGGAATAATCTACTAATTATTCGACATTAAAAAAGAAACACAGAGCACATTTTCTGTTAGTTGTTTGTTTGTATTTAATGCACCACGCATTATCTTAACATAATTGTAGTATGTTTATTAATGATTAAATCAACAAGTTAATTCTTGGTTTATCCATACAGTCAAACTCAGGCATGCTGATACACCATACGTGTCAGGAGTGTACTGTATATACATTTTTTTTGTAGCATTTCAACAACCTGAAAGGTTCATTAACAATCATTTGTCAGCAGTTAAATAACAAATTTAATATTTATAATAATTAACAGTTATAGCAACTTTATGATGTATAGAAGTATAATAAAAGCAAACATTAATACTTATTATAATCATAATTAAGACGCAAAATCTAAAGTTCTTTCCTGATGTCTTTGTTTGGTTGGTTAATCAAATCATTTTGGAATTAAAACTGACCAGATGGGATTTTACTAATTTAAGTATTTTTATTTTTGGTTGGTTTATAACATTATGGTTTATTTGGTTTATTTAGTAAACCCCAATAAATGTGTCTGTATACCTACATAATATCATTAATATCAGTAAAGACACATCACAGGAAAACAACAACAACAACAACAACAACAACATTGTTCTATGCTCTCTATTTCCTGTTGATTTTATTTAATAATAAAATCTACAATAATAATAATTTTGCTGACAAGATAGACACAAGTATCTAGATTATACTACATTGACAATTAAACTGGCATTTACTTGCTTGGTTGATTTATTTCATTAGTGTAGTGGATAACATTAGTTACTTTTTTAAGCTCACTGTTGCAGCATCTTCATAAATTAATATGTGTAATGAAAATTATTTTCATATGTGTTTGCACTGGGTGTGTCATATGCATTTGAGAGAAAAAAGGATGAGTGAATGTGATTCATTCCCAAATTAGAGCTCTAACAGCTGTTTCATGAATCAGATACCAATTCATGTAGTCATTTATTTACATCTATGTTACTGCATTTGGCAGATGACCTCATCCAGAGCGACTTACATTTTTACATTTTTATCTCATTATACTGAACATCTGAGCAGTTGAAGCTAAAGGGCCCCGCTCGAGGGCCCAACAGTGGCAACGTGGTGGTAGTTGGATTTGAACCTGGTACCTCCAGGTCATTAGTCTAATCCCCTAACCACTAAACTACCCCCGCCCCTGTCCAACATTCAAGGTGTTCAAATCCCGGCTTCTTTTTATACAATACCAGTAAAAATGACACATACTGTATAGTATCTACATTCAGACTGCAATATTCTTCAGTCACATTAATATCAGTTAAGTTGGTCATTCTGTGTAGAATAAAATGCAGATAACTGTATGTACATGGTGTCTACAATATGCTTTTTTTTACATATAACCCTTAATTGGTTAATGTTTCTGTTTCTAGCAGCAGTGCTGGTGAATGTAATCTGTTTCTTACAAGAAAAAAAAATCAAATTCCACATGCCATACAAACACAGCAGATTAAGAATCCGCTCATCACATCCAGACATACCGCCTTTCTCTCTTAGGAGGGACAAATGTATCTGCTCACACCAGGTAGTCCCTAATGCATTTGGCTCTGCTATGTGATAACAAAAGTGTTTGCCCATTAATTCACACCAACCTATCATAATGACTGCTTTTTTCTCACTACTGGTTGGACAGTTGTTGTTGAGAAAACGCAAAAGGTGTGTTAGGGTCAGTATGGGAAATGTGTGCCTTTTTTATTTATTTTTTGTAGCAATTATGTGAAATGGAAGAAAAACGCATTGGGCCACATCAGGAATCTATATCATGTGGGACGTTTTACACTTTTTATCAGACAAGCCATGGAACTGTCAGCACTTTTACTGCCAGTCACACAAATATTAGATATTAAACTTATTTACAAGCAGTCATTTAAAATAATAATAATAATAATAATAATAATAATAATAATTATAATATAAAAGGTATTTAATTATATACACTTTTTTTTACAATATTCAATTAATATCTACCTACACAATCTATTTCATTCTGTTTAATGTTTTTTTCTTTATGAAATATTTCTCAATAGCAGAGTTGACAGAAGGGTAACAGTGATAATATAAAAGTAAGAGAAGTTCAATCCCTCAGGAACTGTTAAGTTTAAAATTTGATAAATGAGCCACTAGTTCTGTCCGCTGTGGTTCGTCACGCCTGCTGATCGGGGGAGAAACAAACACACACACGCACACGATGGGGTGTCGGAAGGTTCTCTAGTTTATTCCCAGAAAAAAAGAGCAGTGTAAATCCTATGCCAAAGTCCTGAATAAACACTAAATACCGTACATAAGGCTGCATGAGGGCTACATCAGCCACGATGTCATAGAGTTCTATTCACATGTTCTATAGACCTCAGTCAAACTGTAGGGAGCTGTAGGGAGCACTACCATATAAGGAATGGGGATGAGGTCAAGGAAACAAGTGAGCATGCTAAAGTTCATATACTTTATCTTTATACTTAAACACTAACAGGAATGTTTGGTCATCCATTTACAACAGTTCTTTAACATTAACATGTGATTAACTGACAGCTCTGTTATGTGCAGGGTCGGGTTATTTACATGCTCTATATTTACCCAAATGTTTCCTCTAATCATTCCAATCCTTAACACATCAAACTGTTACATGTCATTTTACTTTACTAAGTACTGAATATTAACTGTTAATATTAACAGGCTTTGCACTCATATTAATCCCAATGCCTTGTGTGCTGAAAGATATGATGTAAATAATGTTAAAGTTCACCTGCATTATAACCCTTTAATGTTCTAATGTTTAACTTTTTGGTAAAGCACATTATGAGTCACTTTATCTCTTTGAACAATGTGTTGAATTTGACCTGATTGGGCAATCTCTGTGTTTGATTGGGTAAACATTGCCCCAAGGAAATAAAAAAAGATAAAAATTTCTTAGTGAGGATATTAACGGGTTTATTATTGGAGAAATACAAAATGTGTAAAATATTTGAAAAATATTAGTCAAAATAAGGTTGGGTATAGGTATGCACTATAAGAACTATAAGTATACCCACTACAAGATTCATAAATAAGACAAAATTGGACAAAATTATACAGTTTATTCCTAATTTATACCAAAGTTTTCCATGGATACTGATCTGCAACAACAACAACCCACTTCCACCAAATTTACACTTTAACTCATTTTATCTTATTTACTATATGCCATAACTGAGACGTGTTTTAGTCCCCTTCTCCTGAAGCTCCTCCCATTTCTCACATTAAGTAAATACTGTATATTCTTCATAATAATTATATTAATAATAAATGGTCACTGCAAAAAAATACTTCACTCCTGTAATAATGTGGTATACAGTCAATTTTACATTGTTTTTGTTTTATAATGTTTTTAAACAATATGTTTATATTATATTATAATTTCACATAGGTTACTCTAATGTATAAACATGAGCAAATTCTTTGACCCCATTTACCTAAAATACACTTCTTTTTCTTCTTCTTAAAATATGTTAGATCAAATTTGTAATTATTCATAAACAACTGTAAAATTCAATTTAGAAAATCTTACTTTTGGTAATTGATGAAGCTTATTTTGGCACGTTAATACAACGCTTTTTTTGCTAATTGTGATGTAAAATATCAGCACAAATGTTGCACAAATAAATTAATTTTACTTGAAGTTTACCTAATTATTAGGTTTGGTAATTTATTCACTCTGATTTTATTTGCACAACATAAAACATGAGTAGTACTGTATTGTTTTAAACCAGAAAGGTTTATAAATAAACTACATAAAATATAAAACTTATAAGCAAAACTAAAACTGACATCATACTTTTAAAACTGTTTTTTTTTAAACAGATATTTCAAAATAACAATATATGAGGAAATTAAAAGATAAACTTAAATCTAAACTAAAATTCAAACGAAATAAGTGAAAAATCAAAGTACTAAGCAGCACTATTTCTGTAGAAGTCTACAGGAGGTACAGATATATTTTATGTCAAATGTGTAAATTCTTTCTTCCTAAATCTAAAGCTAAAGCTGAAATTTAAATACAACATTTTACCACAATTTATTTATTCATTTATTTTGTATTCAAATGAATCCTGTTGTGTTACAGTGCAGCAGTGCATGCTTTTGGTAAATTATGCTTTGCAATCAATACCAGTCCAAGCTGTATAAACAAGGCTTTGTGTCTGGTTGTTGTGTGCCCTGTGAATCTATGCCCTGCTATGTGGGGCCAGACAGCCTGCAGGCTTTAGTGGGCACTAGATGCCATGTCTGCACACAGGGTCATTGATATTCTGTGAGGCATCTTGCTGGAGCTGCAGAAGCAGCAGCAATCTGGCTCCCTACAGCCTGACCCAGCCAAGCACACACAGAACAATAGAGCTCATCACAGGGCCATTACCAGCAGGACATAGTTATATACCGACAAACACACACACACACACACACACACACACACACACACACACACACACACACACACACACCTCACAGTGGCAATCACGCATTGACATCATACCATGAACTAACGTCCTAACACACACACACACACACACACACACACACACACACACACACACACACGCACACACACACACACACACACACACACACACACACACACACACACACACACAGACACACACACACACACACACACACCTCACAGTGGCAATCACGCATTGACACCATACCATGAACTAACGTCCTAACACACACACACACAGACACACACACACACACACACACATGCAGATCAGAATGCTGCGATGTGGAGAAACTGTTTATTAGATTAGATATATATTATTAGATATATAAGTAGAAATTATGGACGTGTTATATGCTTCATTACTGAGGAATCAGAAAGCTCCCTGTGGATCTACTTCTCTCACAGCAGAGCTCAACACTTCTATTCATAACACTGACATTTGCGGATGGATGAGACGCCAGATCCGTGTAAAACACAGCGCTCTGTCCTGCTTTGCGAGACTCCCAAGTGAACGAGGTTCCCAGCTGACTGCACTGTTTATAGCTCCTGGCATATGGGTTTCTGAGGATGACACGTTTTGCTTGTTACGTATGTTTATCCAGTGGTTATGATTTATGGTTGCCAAGAAACAGCCAGAATCCTAGAAATGGCTTCTTGCTAACAAAAGTAGTGGTCTGTCAAACTAGCGTCATGGAGCAGACACTCTGTGAAAGAGCCTCTGCCATGGAGAGTCTCTTCCACGATGCACAGAGCCCATGAATCTTCTGGGAGAAGACAGTAACTGAGCCTCATGGATCTTTTTCCTGATTACTGTAGCGAGACAACAGCAGCGCTGGAAATAACACGAACGAGAATATAAAGTCGTGAACAATGGGTGTTAAGTTTCAATAAAATGTTAGCTAGCTAGCTGTATCTGTTGGCTGCGCTATCTCCTGATTCCTTGACAGACTGATTGAGCTCTGCGGCTCTGATCTTTGATAGCTTGCTGTGAGGAACCCACACACACACACACACACACACACACACACACACACACACACACAGTGTTTACCGAAGACAGCTACTGGGATCATTTTAGCTGGTTCCCTACGTAAGACAGAAGCTCTTGTTGTTAATGAGTTTCTCGGCTCTGATCCTTTAGCATTCAGCGTTGAAGCGGCGCTACACAGACGATTCTAACAAGCTAGCTGGCTAAATTTAGCTAGCTAGCTAAAAGACAAAATGAATAATCCAAATCACATGTATGTACAGTATTTTGTCATTTGTTTAGTTTTCTTCTGTTTTCCAATTTTTGTTAAAGGCTGAAGTGAGGGACCATGATGTGACCGTGAGGGGTAATTAACCTGGTTATTGCCCTCACTCTGGGGTGTGTGAGCGAGGCAGGGGACTGACTGAAGCTCTTTCACTCAGGAGTATGTGATGGGGAGTGGGGGGAGGGGGGGTAGTGGTAGTGGACAGTTCCTCAAGTCACCTGCAGGGGGAGCAGGAAGAAGAACACACATCTAACTTTAGACAGCACTGCAGTTAGAAACATCACTCACACTACGAAATACCACTAAAAAGGTTTAATGTAGTCTTGATTCTTAATTGGGAATGTACATGTGCATATGTCCTGTCCTGATGTTTTAC
>NC_071112.1:295000-310000 GCF_024256425.1 Clarias gariepinus | reverse complement strand
ATCTATAAATCATTTACTAAAATTATTGTCATGAGTTTTAGGGATTTATAAAAATGGACTTCATAGAAATTGTTACCTAAAGTCTTTGTAGCATTAATGTATATTGAATGTGAAAGACATAATGTTTCTTCCCCCTCGATCGCTGATTATTGCACTTTGAAACAGAGCTGGCAAAAGCAGCAATTAGCTGAATCTATCATATTCTACAGGAAAGGAGAACAAATTTAGCTAATGATCCATGCAAGCTTCTGTGATTTTAGCCTGTACTTTTTATGGCTCATGATGAGAGAGAGAGAGAGAGTGTGTGTGTGTGTGTGTGTGTGTGTGTGTGTGTGTGTGTGTGTGTGTGTGTGTGTGTGTGTGTGTGTGTCAGGAGAGAGAACAAGAGAAGGAAGCTGATATGGCATGCTTCACAGAGTAAATGTGATTTCCATGCAGATTTAAATGTATAATTGCATATATATTTTTGTAAATTTCAGAAAATGAAACTAAAGAAGGAGCGGTGAACCCTTGATGGGGTGGTTCTTATCGGAAGTTTACCACCGTGGGCCAAGGATCAACTGAAGGTCTGGACCAAAGAGCAATTAAACCTGCATTCATATCAGGTAATATTTTTAGCATAAGAAGAAATCTGTCTGCTTCACCATCATCAGGCCGAGCTGCCTGTCGCTCCACAGCATAATGAGACTCACGTCAAAGGAAACTTCCTTTATAAATCCTCTTCTAGTGTTCCTCAGGGAATTCAAATGGACCTCATTATTATAATTAGTAAAAAAAAATTGGGAGGGTAAATATCAGTAACCCCCCCCCATTCCCCCCCCCCCCCGCCAGCATTAGTATAGTGACATTTTGACTTTACACTGATTATTCAAAATGCTTTCGAATGTGTTCAGTAATCAAGTTTATTTATTATACAGTATAATATACAGTATGTTCCAGTGAATATAACATATCTACATTATACACGACACTGTCTAATAGAATGGTTTATTTAATCATTAAACCAGCAGACTGACCAAGAAAACGAACACGACTGTACATGCACATGAGTTTACTCTTTATACTGGCTACAATAGCATTCTACAGTCTACAGTACCAGTCAAAAGTTTGGACACAGGTTTGGATTACATTTTTCTACATTTTAGAACAATACTGGAGATTTCAAATCTATGAAATAGCACATATGGAATAAGAGATCTGGTGATTTAGTTTCAACACTAACAGTCAGTTAAAGACACATGAAGCTCAGCTGTTCTGGATCAGTTTCTACAGGAACAGTATCGTGTCGAGTGTTTTTGTAAAACCCATCGAGCTCCATGATGAAACTGTTTCTCATGAAGACCTTCCCAGGAAAACAAGACCAAAACTGAGCTCTGCTGCAGAGGAGAAGTTCATTTAGAGTCACCAGCCTCAGAAATCACCAATTAACAACCAGCACCTCAGATTAGAGCCGTTATGAAGCTTTACAGAGCAGAAGGAGCAGATAAACATCTCAATATCAACTGTTCAGAGGAGATTATTGTGTGTTTTGGAGAAACGCCTTCAGTATTGTTTTACAGTGTAGAAAGAAATAAACATCAGGTAAGAACATGGGGTTAGAATAAGGGGTGTACAAACTTTTGACTGATAGTGAATATCCATGACAGTGTGCACTGATTCTGAGGTTTCTTTGACGTTGTGTTCGAACTCAGTTTGCACTCATGACATGTAATGGCTAGACATCCTTCTATTATTTCTCTATAACAGTAATCATGGTGGACCTTTGACTAACATATGCAGCCTTACAGAAGCTCATGAAGGATAAAGTCACTCTTCTGTACTCCATACGGTCATTAACCAGACAAAACTGATTCACAATCAAGGTCCATGAAGTACCATATATAGATATATAGATATGTCCTGAATCAGGGTTAAACCCAGAATAGTAATAAGATGAAGCGCTCATCATCCTCAGGTTACTTGGTTTTTACTTTGAACATTCTAGCCACATTCTTTAATTACTCCGTCTTACCACTGCATGTCACATTAACAAGCTGGACAGGTTTAACGTTTTTATTGTTGCATACTTTAGCATGTATTTTTTTTATCTCATACACAGGTACTAACACAGCAACCATTAACTTACATTGTATGTGTTAAATGCTTTAATCTATGTGCTATAATTGTTGGCGAAAGGTGTTTTATTATTTAAAAGCAGGCCACGATTGTCTGAGAACTGACCTGCAGGAATTAAAAAAAGGCAACCCAATTAAGCATTAGTGCCACTTTACCTTCCCAGTTCTTTACACTCCCTGTGTATTCAGTCACGTGTGCAGATTAAATATCTACCTACAGTACTAGAAGGGTGTAGCTATATCTGGCACTAACACTATGATCACATCTCACCAGATGGAGGTGGATGTAGCAGACAAGCGCCATCGCACACGCTCGAAAGGTAATTTCAGGACCTATTTTTCTAACCCTACAACATCTCAGTGCAGTGAAAATGCATTTCGCACCATTTATGTTGGAGAAGTCACCATCTCTAATCTCTCTTATTTTTCTGCCCTTTCTTTTACTGTCCACTAGTGCCCGTGGAACCAGCAATACCAGAGCTGTTCAGGTCAGTAATCTTGAAGGCCACGGCATATACGCTAACCTACAGTCCTGCATTTTATGAGAATGAAGCCCTTTTTCATGGAGTAATGCAGCACAGAGACACGGAGATGGCTGATTCTTTAGGCTGCCCCTTTTAGCCTGGATTCATCTTTCTTTTATCAGCTAAGAGAATCTAGGTGGAAAAAAAAGGCATATTCTCGGAAGATAAAATTATCAATTCATGTGAGTAACCACCGTGAGTGCTGGCTGAAACAGTCTTGTTTGCTCCAGGAAAGGCAACACTGTTGTAGTTGGAAGGCTGAGTGCTGTATCATTACGTTTCGCAATAGCATTTTAATAATTCTGTTTGTGAAAGCATGATTAATGAAGTCTTTGACAAAAGGTTAACTTGGTAATAGGAGTGAATTGCACTTTTACAAGATTTGGCACCCACTGAGCTTGAGAGATGAAACAGCACCGGCAGAACAAACAGGCATAAAGCAAATAAGTTTGACCTACTGTAAATGCAAGGGAGGATCATGAGCGTGATGAAAAAGAATATATCAGCTGCTGGAAAGTGTCTCATTGTTATAATGACAATATGCCTCCGAACACTTAGTAGGAAGTGTGTGTACATACACACCTATACGCTGTACACACTGGACACTGTTAAAAAAAGCAGGTATTTGATTGCACTGGATGTCGGTGAAAACATTCTCTTGTGTTGGTTAATTCCGTATTGACTTAAATGTAAAACATTAGACTCAGCGGGAGGCGCGGAGGTTTAGCGAGTAGCATTACTGCCTCAGAGCTGCAGATATCTGGTTCAACCTTGAGCTTGGGTTACTGTCTGTAACTTCTCCTCATATAGGCACAGCTGTCTGGTTTTCTCGCACCAACCAAAAAACGGGTATAGATCAACTGGTTGTGAGTGTGTACTGTACGGTGTGTATACGCCCCGCTTGGCATTTACCCACATCACACCCATCGTACAGGCTCCAGATCTACCAAGACCTTGACCAAGTGGCTCCTGAAGATGAATTATTGTTTTTCCCATCACATAGAGCTCTGTGTGACTGAATTGCTTATGCAGGGGAATTGATCTCTTGTTGGTCGATTACATTAATTTAATTGATGGGTCAGTTTTTGATTTAGAATTTATTCAAATATTAAATTATTTTTAAAATGTTAAATGCTTATAAATTGTCAAACTCCTTAAAATATATCTTGGCCAAGACCTTAACTGACCCCAAATATGTGCTCCTTAAAAACGTGCTCCTTCATCCCTGCCAGTAAACATTTCTGTTGTGTTCTACGAAACACAAACTTTCCCCAGACATTTCAGCTGAACGTTTTGTAAGATAAGCATATTTGCCGTAATGTTATTTTAAATGAGTAACTATAAGTACTTTTGATAGCTATAATTTACAATTTATAAAAATAAAAAAGAAGAAGAAAACATTATAGCTTGCTCTATAAGATGATCAGTGCCTGGTGTTGACCCAGCGAGCTTGTTGATTCCTTTGATCACTACAGCGTCGGCGGAGATGAGGTGGTGCTGTGAGGCTGTTCGTCCTTCATCTGTCTATTGTATCTGAAAATAATGATGCTGTATTTTCCATCAAGCTATGAATTGCTAGTTTTTATTCTGATAAGTTCTTGACAAACTGACTGCAGTGGGAAACTATGATCAAATATATACAGTATACAGTATATACACAGATTCACTGGTTCAGCTATCAGAAGGCACTGCCCCCTATATATAACTCTGCACCAACCAGCATCATGTCAAAACCCTGCTCTTCTCTTCGGTTGATTCTGCTGCCCAAAGATAGCAATTAATCAGCTGATCAATATGAAGGCTAGCTACAGGGTGAGGCATCTATAATGCCAATAAAATGTGATCAGTGCTGGAGAGCTCTAGAGATGAGATAGCGGGCAGAATAAATGCAATTTGACTTTGCACTGGTATCTGGACTGAGGAGATACGGAGCAGCAATCATATGAGATACAGTATGTAACTTCAGGAAATAAAGTGAATCGATTACCTTGTGCACAGAGAGACACATTCAGACATATCCAATGCAATATGCATGTACACTACCCGTCAAAAGTTTGGACACCCCTTCTATGGTCTATCTTGATTTTTATTACTTTCTACACTTAAACAATGCTAAAGGCATGTTCCTGCAAGAACTTTTCCAGAACAGCTGAACAGCTTTTGTATCTTAAAATAACAACTGTTGTTGTTGTTGTTGTTGTTGTTGTTGTTGCTACTTAATTACCTAATGCCATATGTGTTATTTCATAGTTTGGAAATCTCTTGTATTGTTCTAGAAAATCACAGAACTAAAAAGATTGTATTAGTGGGAGTGTGTCTAATTGAACGATTGCCTGGTACTGTACTGTATGTGCTCGTACAGGAGTGGAGGTCAGCCAAGTACCCAACATGCATTTTTATTTCTTATTTAGCTGCCCAGCGCTGCATTGCGATGGGAGTGGGCATGTCAGTGGAAAATATGCAAGACATCAAAGGTAAAGGGTGCGAACTTTACTCATTACATTGCTGATTGATAAACAGTCTGCACATGCAGCATGCAGTGGTTCGGGACTCTATGGTCCTCAGTCCTGCATGGCGTTTTAAGCTCCATTGTTCAAAATGCACCACCATATCTCAGTATTTCCTATAAGCCATTGGTCTAAAATGAGGCTCTCTTCTTGCCTCTGTGCCCTAATCACATCTCAAGGAGAAATTACCAGCAGTTCCTTTCTGGCATTTTTACAGGCTCAGAACCTCATTGACTGAGGAAAATATACATTTCTCCACATAAACCCTGCACTTGGCTTTATGATGCAAAATATTTTCTCTGGGAAGTTTCAAGGCAGTTCACTGCATAAATATTCCTGCACAGTTCAGTACAATTTGCATATTAATGGTCAGACATGTTTTTTTCGGGATGTGTGTGTGTGTGTGTGTGTGTGTGTGTGTGTGTGTGTGTGTGTGTGTGTGTGTGTGTGTGTGTGTGTGTGTGTTTGCAGAAGAGCTATAGATATGTTCTGCTTTAGCTTACAGTTTGGGGGAAAAATGATAATTTGACAGTCAGTATTAAATTCAACATTTAAACATCATATATGAGTGACAGGCAGATGGTACAGTACCACTTCTGCAGACAAAATTATTACGTGATTAATGTACAGTGTGAACATGGAAATTTCGATTAGTATGTAGAAAATAATCCACATGAAGGACACTAGTGATCACGCTAAATGATCTTCTTCTGACTGACGAGCACCGTTGCAGAATGATTGTATTTGTGATAAAACAAACGCCAGTTTTAAACTTTTCTAATGCTTGAAAAAGCCCATGTTAGTATTCAGAATACACAGTACTGTTCCAAAATGTGAAATCAATGTTTTCAGTAATGAATTCACTGGCTGGGCAAAAAAAAAACTAAACAAAAAAACTTTCATATTTTGTTGGACCTCATTTTGCTTTGATTACAGCTGAGGCAAAGTGTTGAAAGGCTTATGCAAAGTCACAACATTTGTTTTGCTTTGATTTATCTCCGAATCCTCCGTCTCAGTCGGACTGATGCGTGAGTCCTTCTGCAGCACATCCCAAACCTTCTCAACATCTCCGTGCTGTGAGAATGACGTCTCACGCTCACCCCCATGGATGTGATAACCTGGTCATTCAGTACCCGATGTTCCGTGGCCGTTGTTATGTCTAGACCTGACCAATAGAAACAGCTCCACGGGCTACAGAAGGCACCAGGCATGATCAGTGCATCACTTCATCTCACCCCCTTCTCACCCTGACACGCCCATCGCTCTGGAATAGGCTCATTCTGGACTCATCAGGTCACATGACCTTTCTCCATCGCTCCAAAGTCCAGTCTTTACCAAACTTTAATTATTAAACATAAGTTCTATTGTTGTATTTTTAACTTTTTGTGTTTAAGTGATCGTGTTTATCCAGGATGTTTCTCTGACCAGATTCCTTCTTTGAACATGATGTCTCCTTACAATCCTGCCAGGTTTTAATAATAAAAGTCTCTTTAGTTGTTTTCTTTGCTTGATGCAGGACAATAATGTGACCCTTCAGCACATCTTCACCCACATTATGTGTCTTCTGACATGATAGTTTCAGAAATGAGAAGCTGCACACTGCATGAGTTCGGGTTAAATCACTGGTTGCAGCTGAACAACAGCATTGTAACAGGAAGATGATCCACAATATCAGGGCGAGACGCAGAGTTACTGTTTCCCTCCAAGATAAAGTTGATTTATTTCTTTTAACAGCATGTCTTGAAAGATTTTAATTCCTTTTATATGACAACAATTTGCTCATGGAACCAATTTGTATGTAATAAAAACAACACATCATACTTTTAACTATTTCTGTAATGATAAATGCTGTAAGACATCCTCCAGACAAACTCGTGTCTGTTACCAGCTTCTCCTCGTTTCTTTTTTCCTAAATTTAATTGGATTAAAAACGTAGCTAGTCATGTTACAGAGAAACCAGAAGGGCTCTTGTTCTGATCATTCTTCCATGGAGGAACATGTTCTTACTCACCTTTACAAAGCGCTGACACTGGAGACTGCTCTTTTAGATCTTAGAAAAAATACCACTTTAAAGAACATTTTTTTTTTGGTTAAATAACAGGAAACCTCTGTTTGTTTTTGCATTTCTTTAGTGACGGTGGAAATATTCATTTCTCCACATGAACCCTTTATACAGCTTTAAGATATTTTTCCTTCACGAAGATTCAAAGTCGAGATAACAGCCATAACATTATAACTAAATGCCTGATATAAAGAACTTCACCTTCTTGCCCCCAAAACAGCCCTGACCCTTCTGAAGGTGTGTGTGTGTGTGTGTGTGTGTGTGTGTGTGTGTGTGTGTGTGTGTATGTGTGTGTGCGTGTGTGTGTGGTATCTGGCACCAAACCATCATTAGCAGAACCTTTAAGTCCTGTAGGTTGTGAGTATCCTCTACAGGGATCAGATGTTTCTCCAGCAGGTCCCACAGATGCCTCATTGGATTAAGATCTGGAGACTTTGGAGGCCGAGCCAACACCTCAAGCTCATTGTTGTGTTGCTCAAACTATTTCTAAAGAGTGTGTGTAGTGTGTCAGGGTGTGTTATCCTGCTGAAATAGGACACTGATATCCATCAGGGAACACTGTCTCCATGAAGGGGTGTAGGGCTGTAGCAGTGTTCAGGTAAGTGGTGTGTGTCAGAGTAGCATCCACATGAACAGCAGGACCTGAAGTTGTCCAGCAGAACATCGCCCAGACCATCACACTGTCTTCGCCCACTCGTCTTCTTTCCATAGTGCATCCTGGTGCCATCTCTTCCACAGCCTAACGATGGACATGTACCTGACTATCCACATGATGTACAAGGAAAAGTATTCTTCTTCCATTGGTCCATGGTCCAGTTGCGATGCTCACATCCCCACTGAAGGTGCTTTTGGTGGGACTGGGGACATGAACTTTTTTGGCCAGTTTAAGTCACAGTAACTGGATCTGACTACCTGGGCCAGTCTTCCTTGGGTTACTTTTGGTAGGTCCTGATCATGGCAACCCGTCATCTAGACATGACAATTTGGTTCATGTAAAAGTTGATTAAATCTTCATGCTTGCCCATTTTTTCTGCTTCCAACACATCAACTTCAGGCACAAAACATTCACTTTCTGTGTATTATATCACACCCACTTCCCGCCGCCACTGTAACGAGATAATCACAGTCATTCACTTCACCCGTCAGTCGTCATAATGTTATGGCTGATTGGTGTATTAATAATTATGGATGATTTTTCTATTAGAAAAGGATTTTGCATAACAGTCGTAGACTGACTTTCATCCTGAAATGTTTACAAATTGCTGACACTGGAGACTCCCTCTGTGATTATTTTTAATTACAATATTATATATTTCTTATACTTCTGGAGACAATGATCAAAAGTTGCTATATAAATTAAATTGAATTAAATTTAAATATTATATAAATGTCTTTATACGGGAAGATTTTAATCCACGGCATGTTTTTCAATCTTTAATGGTTAGGCATCCTCAAGACAAAACCTTATGTAAGTTGTTATTAAATGACTGCGAGCTTGTTTTAGTGCACATTATAGAAAGTTGTTTCTATATAAACCGGTGATGTACAGCTACCGCTTCTATCAGGAAGATGAATAAACTCGTCCTAAATTTAACAGCTCTCCGGAATTATAACTAATGCAGTCGTAGCTCTGCTACAAAAAAAGAAAGAAAAAGAAAAGAGAGAGCAACGAGTGCTAAAGTTAATTATGAAATGTCTGAGGAATCTGTAGAACACTAAGAATAACGGAGCAGTAAAATCAATATAGCGATTATTTTTATGTTTATAATGATTCAGAAGGATTGTGAAGCTATAAAAGCGGGGTTTTGGAGATGTGCAGAATGACGCAGCACTGTAGATGCAACAAACGTCTATCAAAGGTGTATAATAGTGTTAGAATTATATTAATTAATCCACAATGTTTGAGGAACGTACACCCTGTTTGGTCTGTACTGGCTCCGTAAAGAGAGAATTCAAACCCCTGCAAATCAACGTCCGTGTACATAAGAACACAAACTCTAATTGTCCACTCAGACTCTATCTAAAGCTGGTCAGTGCTTGAATTGAGCTTGCAGGGATTTCTCATAGCCTTCTCCTCTGGCTGGGCAGCGAATCAAATCCCAGTGTGTTGTATTATCACCTGTCCTTGTCTCAACCGTGCCATCATAGAATCGATCTAAATCTGCCAATCGCAAATCCCACAGCCTAGCGGTTATTTTGATTGTCACTGTACCGTTGATGGACGGCCAGGCCCGCGGCCGTATCGATTTCCATCTCGGGATGGGGAGCGGGGAGAGAAGTGAGAAAGGACGAGACAGAAAAGAGAACGAGAGAAAAGATAACATGCACTTCACTCTCAACCTCTCCAATACTCAGGATCCACCACCCACCGTTTGCCAGATAATTAAAGATAAATAAAGCTAACATTCAATCCATCACCTCACCCCCCCACCCCCATTCATGGTCGAGCTAATTTCTTCTGTGGTCCTCATTTGCATGCTTATCAAAGTGTTTTGACTATCCGACAGAAGCTGCTGTAGGAAGGTGGCATCATTAATATGTTAATTAGTCCTTTTGACACTTTTCACTTGGCTATGTGTGTGATACGCTCCTCATCCATGACTTCATTCACATGCTTGCTGAATGTATGTCATTAGCTTCTTTATTTTGGTCCATACAAATAGTCAGGGGATATTTACAATGACTGCAGTGAGCGCAGAGCCAAGTGGCATCTTTATTCATATCAAGAGGTTTGTAGTGGGCTTATTCCCTCAGAGCACTTCAGATACATTTTACTCCGTTTTTGCTTCTCCCTAGAGAGCCTCTGCTCTGCCTTTTCTTGGCCAAAGTTTTTGGATTACCGTAATTTTTATTTTTAGCCATTATAAATGAAAATAATGGTTTTGCCAAAATAACGGACGAATAGGAACCCTGCATGCTTCTACACATCCTGAAAATAATCAGAAATTCATTTATAGTTAACCCGAATGTTGAGGATCGTTCCTGTTGATAATAACAATCACTCAATCTCACTCTCCCAGTCACCCTACCCTTGGACTGTGGGAGGAAACCAGGTCACCCAGTGACCCACCAAGCACGGGGTTTAAATGAACTGGGGGTAGCTCAGTGGTTAAAGCATTGGAGTATGGTTCAGAAGATCCCAGGTTCAAACCCCACAACCACCAGGTTGCCATTGTTGGGTCCTTGAGTGAGGCCCTTAACTGCTCAGATGTGTAATGAGATAAAAATGTAAGTCGCTTTGGATAAGAGCGTCTGCCAAATGCCTAAATGTAAATATGAAAACTTTACCCACACGGACACGACTGGGACTCGAACACTTGACCCTGGAGGTGCGAGTCCACAATGCTTATAAACAACCGTTACCTTAATATTACTATCTAGTACATAAATAAAACTTCTTTACATATAAAGTCTTTATATTTACTGTATTCGAGTGTATAATCGCTATAGAGCATGCTGTAATTCCTAATCTCTATGCTAACAAAGCAGATGATTGTGTTTGATGTCCTTGTTAAGAATTATTCCTATAGCCGAAGCCCTCAAACAAACCTTATGAAACAGCCTCTCTAGTTCTGAAGCATTGACATAGCTGGCTCTTTTGCTCAGCTGCAGTCCACCCACTCAGAGCCGCGCTTAATAATTACTTTCAGCCGAGGCCCAATTTACTCTAGGCTACATGACTGACAAATTTTCTCTCCTGTACCTGATGGTCAACACGCCCCTCTGAGCTAGCAGTGGAATTACAGCCGCCTCTGGAGACAAATTACCACTCTGAAAGGCCTTTGGCTCAGTATGAGAAGAACAAGGAGATGATGAATGACAAACATATCTAAAATGAGAGGAGAGGAGGAGGAGGAGGGGGAGGAGAGGAACAGGTAGGCCCCGGCGGCATGCTGATGATCAGAAGGATTAGTTACGCCCTGCACTATCCTCACTCTCACCTTTACACCCCGATACCATCACACTACATCACGCAAACCACGATAAGACGTAACTGTAACCAGAGGGGATTATGTTAGATATGATTTCGGGTTTAAATGGATTAGCGCGTGCATGCAGGAGTGGAGGAAATAGAAAACACTCATAGTTTTGTTTGCTTCTTTAGATTTTTTTTTTCTTCATATTGGGGTTTAACTGAATATGAAGCCATTATTTTTAATTAAAAATATTAAGATGTGCCCTAAAATGAGATGAACACAGACTGTATATCAAATGTATTTTTTTGTTCTTTTTTTCTGGAAATTCATGCAAGTCGGAAACTTTAATGCAGGTGAGCAGACAGATATGACGATCATGTGGCATCGTGTGAAAATAAACAACGCATTTGCAGCGTTTTTTCACTCATTCATTTAAGCTACTCATTTTTCATATATTTGAATAAATACTAAGTCATGAGATATGGTTTATACACCAACCTGCCCTGATACTAAAACCACCTGCCTAATATTGTGCAGGTTCCTCTTGTGGACACATTTGGTATTTGGCAAAAGACATGAAGAGCAGATTGTTTAAGTCCTACACGCCGTGAGGTGGGTCTCCTGATCAGATTCGTTTGCTCGGCACATTTAATCGAATTGAAATCTGGGGGATTTTAAAGCCAAGTTCCTTAAACCATTCCACATTTTTTGCAGTTTGTCAGAGCGCACTACCAGCTCAAACAGGCCACTGCAATTCTGTGTATTCAGTCTACAGCAACGTTTAGAAAGATGCTAAAGATGTCAGAGTAACATCACCATGTGACGCACACAGCCCACCTCAGACCAGCTTCGTCCACAGCTCCATGTTCCACTTCTGTTTATGTGTCCATTGTAGGCACTGTTAGCGGTGGGCATGGATCAACAGCCCGTCTGACTGCTCTGCCGCTACGCACCTCAACACACACAGTAAACTGTGATGCACTGAATGTTCCGACTCCTTTCTCTCACAATCAGCATGAACGTTTTCAGCGGTTTGAGATACAGAAGCTCTTTTATCAGATTGGACAACACTGGGCCAGCCTTCACTACGCACGCACATCCATCAGTCTTGGGAGCCCATGAAACCCACCGGTTTTCCTTTCTTGGGAGACTTTTGGTCGGTCCTGACCGCTGCAGCCTGGGAATACCACATCCCACAACAGCTGTAGTTTGGACTTTGTTGGACATCTACACATCACAAACCTTGCTGACTTCTTTCTGCTTTCTGCATCACATGTATGTAAATATGGGCAGAAACACACATCATCTTAAAATCAGCATCCTGCCAGTGAATTCCTGATGATTGTTGGACTGAAATTGCACACCTTGGGATCCACTGTACCTTTTGTTTCAGCACATTTGCATTGACGCAGCAGAACAAGACTCTCCATCATTATTCAGAGACAAACAATTCAGACACAAATAGAATTAACAACAGCACCCACGGTTCTGACGGGGAGCGCACACACAGGGTGCAGGTACATACACACCCAAACACACACACACACACACACACACACACACACACCAACACGAATACCCCCCCCCCCCCCCCCCCCCCAAGCCCCAACACACACACACACACACACATTGCATACACATCACACACAGAGCAACAGCAGCTCCGTGTGACAGCGATGTTTTGGGTGACATTTAGTTTCTGGGCTGCACAAGCTGCTCCATAAATGAGTCATGAGCAAATCTGTGAAAGATGAATAATGCATGTGTTGGGAGGTAGAAAACAAAGCATCACTGTTATTATTTGTTAATGAGAAAGCAAAGATAATGAGAGAGCCACCATTCTCTACCTGCCTGCCTTCTCTTTTAGGCTCAGACAAAAACAGCCCAGTATAGACTCTTCAATCTGTGTGAATCTCCACATTGCCTTTATTACATGTACAGTATATATTATATTATATTATATTATATTATATTATATTATATTATATTATATTATATTATATTATATTATATTATATTATATTATATTATATATCAGATAGACATCCTATATTTCATCTTATTAATCCTTCTGAGGAGCAGCAGGGTTGGTGTTTGTGTACAGAATGATACAGTGTGAGTAGGAAAAGCTTCCTTTTTGTGAAATTTGTTTGCAAGTTTCCATTTTAATCACTATGCATGTTACTCCACTTATTTAACATTTTTAAAGCCAGCAGCATACTGTATCACATTAATCTGGAAATAATCTGTGTACGAGTCGGAGTATGACCCTATGTGCTTTCTTTAAGCTGTGATTGGCTTTGCACTTGCTCCATAGCATTTTGTGATGCCAGTGCTTTTCGCTTTGATTCCGCCCTCCCACACACTAGCCATCACATTCTTCCTCATACTGAAGAGTGCTAATTAAAACTGACGAGACATAGCAGAGCCTCCACTTAATGCGTCAAACACGAGGCGAGCCTCGACATTTATTAAATGCCATTCATTTCAGACCCCTTTTATTTTTAGGTGCCTCTTTTTTATCTACATATTTATTTAGATTTGTTTGTTTTCTTGCCTTTCTTTCGGTTCTAAGCACAGCCCTACCAGTGCCAGGCTCTTGATTGCCGTGGTTGCAGCTGGGTTTGAATAATTGCCTGTCTTGGCAGGAGCGTGTCGGGGTGCTAAAGTCGAGTGCTTTCCTCCTGATGTATACCTCATTTGGATTCCGCTGACAGCCTCAGGGCTGTATTATTCATACCTTGACAGATAGCACTCACTAAAAGCATTGGCACGCAGCCAACCTGGCGGGCGGGCAGGCAGGTGGGCGGGTGGGCAGGCGCCAGGGGTACGATAGCGGAAGACTGCACCTCTCTGGCCGCAGGGAACGTGGAGGGGGTGGAAGGCTCCACAATAAACTGGGAGCAGCTATGTAGGCCATGCTAGCCAGGCACGTCGGCACGCAGCCTCACGATGCCATCTGAAGCCCATCTCCTCACCCAGTGAAGCGGTGCCATGTGCACGGCCCGATAAGGTCACATTGATCACACCACAGGCTCCGCAAGCACCACCAAAATGTAAAAAGAGCACCCTCCCTCTCTCCCTGTCACATGCCATCAACTCCCCTCTGAGACAGCCTGCCACTGCAAACCACATTTCCATATTTAATTGGAGGCTTAATTTGATTGAATGACTGCACGGTGCAAGCAAAATTGCATAGTGAGGATCTATTAACAATAGACACTGGCAGTGCAGTGAGGGTCTAATCAAGTCTTATTGTTGGGCAAAAAAAAAAAAAAACCCACGATGGAAGAGGCATTTAAACATTTTAATAGTTATGATTTTTGTTTAAACCTTTTCAAAGTGAGTTCAGATTAAAATGACACCCCCCCCCCCCAAAAAAAAAAAAAAACTAAATGCTTAATGAGTAAGTTGGTTAAAGATGAAAAGAAACCAGTTACACAATTATACAATTCAAGAATAAGAAATTATACCATTGTTTTAAGATTTGATTTAATAAGTGAATTACTTTTGTCAGTTTTGACAGGATAGTTTTAAAACAGGTTTAATTCAGGTTGAGTTCATCATGAGTTTTGACAGTAAACATTTCTCTGAGATGGGCCATAAAAGAAACAGACAGATGGAGTGTGTAGAGTGTTAGGTTCTGTGTGCCAAGCCACTGTAGGGCAAGAGGAGCTGCGGTGGGCCGCGCGGGTTAGAGCCCCAAAAGACCCTCCATGTGTTCCAACGCCGTAGTGAAGACCAGACAACACCTCAGATGTGGAAATTAATCAATAAACAAATAGAAACTAAGTATTCAATACAAGGATGTAAAGGATGTAAAGTTTTATAAAACTGGTCTATGATGGGGTGAAGTGTTGAAGGAATTCTGCAAAA